>NC_050589.1:21594204-21749204 GCF_013368585.1 Megalops cyprinoides
GTAAGTCATGTTACCAGCTCAACATAGCAAAGATATTATACTGCCCTACCTAGTGCATTTTGCAAGAGAATAACCATTTACTTCACAGCTAAATAGGCTTTTCACAATGCCAGATTTTTACACTAACATTGAAAACAGTGTAGCATATTGATATTCAATTCCCATCATACCACAGCTAAACAACTTTTCTGAGTACAAGAAACACAGTGAGTAAAAAATGGTTGATTCAAATGCTTCCCTGCAAGCTGAGGACTTAACCACCCTTGTTTGCTCTACCTTTCTTTCAACCACCCTTGTTTCCTCTACATCTCTTTCTCTTTGTAATACTGCATACGCTGAAAATGCTAATGCTGACCAGGTGGCCCATATTTTGTTTTCAGGCAACATCAAGTAATTGAATTTTTTTTCCACTTTTTCTCAATATAAATGAAATCCACTCTATCATTTTTGCCTCCTTTGAGGTGTTCTCGCATTTATTTTTTCATGTCTAATGACATGTATCAGCACCATTGGGCATCCCGACCACCAAGCAGAAAGTCTCCGCAGATATAGGTCAGACTGTCCACTCCCATCTGCAGCTTCTTGGGAGCTAGTCAGACCTCTGTGCAAGCACAGAACAGTTTGCTGGCAACTATGCAAGTGTGTCACTCTGTTTCCAAGGCAACAGGGCTAAATACCAAATTTGTGAAAATACCCGAGTAACCACTAATTAGCAAAAATATGACTTTCCCGCAGTGTGGTATTCTGGTTAATCTGCACATATAATGTAGTGCTCCAATAAAAATGTTTTTGATCAACAACAATTCAGCTTGTTTAACAACAAGACTCAAAAATCTGATTACCCCTTAAAAAAAAAAAAAAAAAAAAACTGTACATGGTAGTAGGACTACAGGGGACAGCTGTCTGTTTCTGGCCTTGAAAATGAGGACTACATTCTCTTAAAGACAAAGCTCTCAACAGTCCATGCTGACCTGCAAGTGGTGTCTCACTCCAGATTCTAGAACCTCTTTGAAGGCATCATAGATCCTCCTACGTATCCAACTGTCAATGTAGATACCCTCCACGCCAAACCGGATCTTCTCCTCTGTGAAGTCTTCATTCTGAGGAGAGACCATAAAAAGAAGGCACATTTACACTCCTTGTAACTTTCTCGAGCTGCTAACACACCTAATGTGTCCTGCTCACACAGGACTCTCCAGGTCAAGTGTACACATTTTTGCAATGAATCAGTATTAAAATAATGCTGGAAATGGTGCAAACTGTGATTTAAATGGTGTTGCTCACTTTAAATTAGTTCTAACACAGCCAAGACTTCATGTTTCATAGCACTCACTTCATGTCATACTTACTAGGGGTTAGGCTTATGTCCCTCATGCTTACCTCAATGTAGTTCAAAACCTCTCGGAAGATAGACCGCTGCTTCCGCCGGTCGTTCTTAGCTCTGTGTTTGTTCCCATCGGTTGCCAGGCCCTTCAGGAGTTCGCACAGCGCGTCGCTGTCATCATACTGAAAGTCCTGCAGGTGACACACACACGAGACAGAGTCACACGCACGCCGCTTGGTCCACAGTGGCTGGAGCGAGGTGGCTGGTTAGTGTGGGGACGTTCTGTGGAGCCAAGCTGTACCCGGTCAATGTCTCGTCCCAGTTCAAACAACAGGGCGATGGTCTCCCCCACAGCAATCCTGTAGTTGACATCGCTGCACTCAAGGCAGGCCTGCAGCTTGGGTAGGTGTCTAGGGAGAGAGGGAGAGCAACAAGGGGCAAGAGGTTGAACAGACTGAGAACAGGAGAACATGACAGCAGAAACAAGTAAATATCAGCTACACTTAAGAGGAGCTCTTTGCATCATTAATAACCACCAAAACTCTTTACCATGCAAAGAGAAATCTGCAGGAGGCCTCTGAGCACTCTCACTTTAAGTTCTACTATTGGGCGTTCATATTGTGTCCACTCTCAACCTTTCCTAAACCAAGAACTCCATCATGGATCACTGAGGAAAACCCCAACACCCATACTGACTAAATCTAGTACACTCAATATTACCTTTTAAATAACTGAAACTCCTATTATGTCTGTGCTTGAAATGTGGCACATGGCTGAGAAAATCTTGCTTTGCTCTAAGATGATGTTCTCATGCTGCAATTTTTAATAGCTACGTCCGCATCACCAATACTCGACCCCTTTCAACCCTACAGTGGAGTGAAAGGGGAGTAAAGGCTTTTGCTGGCATTATTGGATATGATGCTCTGCCAACTTGCATGCAATACAGCTTGCCTGAGAACTCGTTTCCCCTTTCTCCTCACCTTAGATCAGTGATGCAGACATATGGGGTGCCCTGGGGCTCAGTTCTTCCAAACCATTCTTTATATTTTCTTGGGCTGCTAGAAGGGTGTGATGCCAACACTATATTCTCTCTATTTTAAAGTCTTCCAAATTTCTGCCAACTCAACACTTATGAGATAAAGACCTCCTTAATACAGAGATGATATACCTGTATGCTGGGATGCAGTATAGTGTACAACAGCCTGCTTTGCCAAAAACCCTAATCATCAATCGATACATAGATTGTATATCACCCCAATGAAACATCATTTGATGAAGCTTGTGAAATGAAGAAAGAGGAAAAAAAAATTCACTGCAGTAAAAGCACAGCCTTACAGCAGCCAAAGACAAATCAAAACAAAATGCTAGCAAAGCACTGGCAGCCACCTTTGGAGTCGCACTTGCCTTAAGATTATTTTTATACAACTATCTATACCGCGGGTGCATGGGGCCAGTTAGCGAACACCCCAGACATGGATCTCTGCTGACTGCTGACCACTAAGGACATACTGCAGAGTGGTTTCATGTTGTGGTGTACTCAAAGCTTACCAGTTTACCAATGGCTGTTCACAACATTTGAACGATCTATAATTGTAGAAGAACATCTTGGGAAAGGGGTGTACAGAATAATCTTTCAATCTATAAACTGATCTTTATTTCAAAATCAATAATGTGGCTAAAATAACTGCAATAGATCCAGCAGCAATAGAAAGCTCTGATATCTCCCTTCAACCTCATCCAACCCTCTGCAGACTTACAGGAAGTGGTTACTTTCTATAGTGAAGTGGTTCTCAACTACATGCATGGCCAAAATCTGTACCAAAAACAGAACTGTCAAGTAGGCAGTGATTTATCTACATAGCACTGTGTCTCAGTTTTAGTGTAATGTACCACAAACTTAATGGAGCGGGTAAAGAATAACATTTGGGGGCAGCTAAATGCATTCATTTGCAAGGAATCACCATACATAAGACATCTGTACAAATCTGCTGAAGATAAAAATGCTGAAGTGTTACTGTGTAATAATCAGCAAGGCTGTCTGTGCTAAAGAAGTTAGACAAAACTTGGAAAAAACAAACTAATTCTTACTGTAAAATTCCTGTTAAGACAGGTGAAGAGTCTGGATTCACAGATGAATTCCAGAACTAAATTAGCCCCCCTCCTTCGGTCTCAAAGCCCACACTTGCTTTCACTTACATGTCAAGTAATGTGCTGAGGCGGGAGGCAGGGCACAAGGTCACAAGCAGTGCCCATGCCTGCAGGGCGGCACAGTGGAGTCCAGGGGTGCCTGCCTTGGTGGCCGGCAGAGCGCCCTCGCAATTTGGGTATGAGCTGGTGAACACGTTCTCCAGGTGGCTTAGGGATTTCACCAAGTCCTGCGACAGACAAAATAATCACTCACGCATAGTGACCTGCGGCTGACCACTGACACGATAAACCCTCAAAATGAAAACTCGCCTGAGCCTTGATGTCTCATATGGCTTATCCTTAATGCCATTGCGAAACAACCGATATACAAGTATGTACCCTGGACAGGGCACGGCTCCATCATTGCAATTACCACAACCAATCTGAGCATGAAGGCAGTCATTCATAAGATTTCGAAAAATGAGCACAGACCCTTCCAGTGTCAGCTAACAAAAGCTAATGAAAAAGCTTAAGCTGATGAAAATCTCACCTCTGCATCCTCAGCAGCAGAAACATAGCAGCACATTCCCAGAGCTGTAGCACACTGGAAAAGAACAAGAGTAAAAACAGAAAGGAGGGGGAAATAAGAGGGAAGAGAGGCAGCAACTGAGTCAGCATGAAGACACATTCTGTATATTAACATCACTTCACCATTTAAAAATAAGCTTGGATGCTCACACTCTGACGGGCAGCAACACTGGCACAGCTGTCACTCAGGATGGAGCTGAGGACAGGCCTGAGGAGCCTGAAGCCCTCCTCGCCCTCATCTCCCCCACCCAACTGCACACACAGCAGGGCGCACACGCCCGCAGCGGCGGCCTGCTCCTCTCCACCACCTGGGAGGGAAGGAGGGAGGGACAGAGAATGAGAGAAAGATGAGAGACAGAGAAAGGGGGTGACCCCCCCGCCCCCCCATAAAATCTCTCTCAGGGACAGCACACAAGTTCCTCGGAGATGAGGGCATTTTTGCAGCCTCACTCTCACAATGACTTTGCCACCAAATGCAACTGAACACAAAGCATTCTCTACAGGGAAGCAGGGTGTATGATAGTGGCATTGTCAAAGGGAAGCAAATTCTTAAGTGAAAATATCTAAGGATTGATCAACTCGCACCTTTTTGAGATTCAGCGAAACTGAGAAAAAATCTTTACTTGAGTCCACATGAAACTGAATTACACGCAATGTTGCAATGGCATATGCCTAAGTTTGATTTTAAAGTGTCCTGAGAAATGAAAGAGGATGAGGTGAAGGGAATTATATCAATGTTACAAGGGCAGAAGTAATCGGGCTTGCTTGACTTGAGATGAGGGAACTGAAAACCAAGCTGCGTTTCTACCCACACTCAAACATGCCCTCCTCTTCAATTCCCGACACTGACTCCATCCACCTTTGTATCACTTGCATGGGTCTACCTAATCAGGCTCCTTCCCCACCCTCCGCCTTGCACAGATTTCCCCTGCCACTGACCCCACCCACACTTTAAAAAAAGGACCCTCCACTTGCCAAAAGGTCCTCCCACAACCTAGTCCTGCCAACAGCTCGTCCCTGTATCCTTACCCTTGCGCAGGCTCCTTTCCAGGCAGTCACTCAGTGTAAGCCTGCGTTCCAGGAGGAAGTCGTATAACAGCCTGGAGGAGAAGGCCTGTCTGAGACTCTCCAAGGCAGCCAGGCGAGTTTTTGCACTGAAAGAAAGAGATGAGGGCTTTTGATTCTGGAACCATGGCACTGAATTTGTGTGGAACTGTCATGACTGTTCTCAGTTTACCCACACACTAGACAGCTTTACATTGTCAGTTTGCCCAAGAGATTGCATTATTTCCACAACATACTCAAAAACCTGTCAACACACCAAAGATATGCAGGATTTGGCTTAGATAAAAGCACCAGGAAGTAAGAACATGGAACCACAAGCACACACAAACCTTTTGTCCATTAGATTGTCAATGCACTGCTTCAGCTTGTCCTCAGTCTCCTCTTGGGCAGTCTGCTCATCTACTGGCTCCATGCCTGCAGCACATGGAGCAGCACAACTCACAACATGCTAACAGTAACAGTAGTCACAACATACAATGACACAGTTCACAACATACATGAGCAAGAGATGGAAACATGCATGTGCAAAACTTGACAACACACACGTGGCACGAGTTTTGACAATGCATTTATGGTAACAGAGTCCAGGAAGTAAAAGTACAGGATGCAACAGCACTCCACATAAAATAAAGTGTGCCAGCAAACCAAACAACTCAAGACAACACACACAACAACAAAGTTCACAAACACACACACACACACACACAGCAACAAAGTGTATCTTGGGGCTCCTGCTGTTTGCTTTGAACATGAGCTGAGCTCTAGGGCTTGAGTTCGATCCCAGCCATGTCATCAGCTGCCGATGATCAACAGCAGCAAAACAAATTGCCTTGTTTCCACCAGGGGACAGGGATGGGTAGGCAGGGCATGATTTTCTCTGTCTCGCTGCACACAGAGACCCCTGTTGGTCAATCTGGTCCCCAGAGCCTGCCTGTATAAAACTGTATGAAATGCAGACTACTTCTCTGACTCATGCCTGTGCAAGCTTGGCATGGAGTGGTGTGAAAAAGGAGCAGCACTTGGTATCACATGTTTTGGAGTAGAGCACGTGCTTTGCCTGTGTGCTCCTGGATCGTTAGCTAGGGGGGGTTTTGGCACTGATCAGTATCTCTGTGATACAACTGGCTGTTCCAAATTGGCAGACAAAAGGAAAAATTCCAAGTTTGGAAACAACAAAAAATGTTCACAGTGACAACGGTTACATCCACAGGCTACAGTAGAGAGAGTACAGACCACACTACAACACCCATGGCATTCAGCCCACTGTACACACAACACTGTGTGAGGGTCTGCGTCATGGTGCTTCTCTGTGTAGTTGACAAGGACATGTACCTAGGAGGAAGGGTAATATTGCATCTGTGTGATCATGAACATGACTGTGTACGTGGGCTTGCGTGTGAGAGAGCGTGCGTGGGCTGAACAGGCCGCCCTGCACCCACCCGTGCCCTCCTCCAGCACAGAGGCGCTCTCGCTGGCACTGCTGTAGTGACTCAGGACATCGCTGGCCAGGTCGTCGTCACTTGCTCCGGACTCACCCTTCACCCCATTCCGCCCACCTACAGCGCGGAGAGAATGAGAGAGAGAGGGAGAGGAGGAGAGAGGGGCAGGACAGAGGAAAAACAGGAAGGAGGAAGAGGGAGGTGGGGACAGTGTGGATGACAGCGGTAAGGTGCTTGATCACTGGGTCGGTCAGCAGCTCAGCTGTCTCTGCCCATCAGTCACTCCCCAGGATCCAGCCCATATAGAGAGCAAGGTCTATTCTCTTCCCCGTGCTGACACATCCACAGCTAAACAGGGAAGGCGGGGTCGCGTGCACAGCAAGCTTGAGTACTCACACATATTCAGGTTTCAAAGTGCTCAGTATGGCACATCTACAGTGGGGTTACAGCTGGTGGTACTACCTATCCTGACCCTACAGAGTCCATCTAGGAAAGCATATGCGAAGATCATGAATTTTAAACAACTGTGAAGGCAGGTTCTGAAAAGCACAGGGTCCACCTCATATGCTTCATTTGGGATTGCATATACCAGTCTTTTGGGTTATGACCTTTCAGGAAACCTTATACAACCCCTCTAACTGGCTGAGCTGGGTGTTTAAGTATACAATTCCCTAACCCCAGTCGTCACATGACTACAGTCAGTAATCCTCATAACACTGGAAAGCCCTGAGCCAGCAGGAACCCAGCCTGCCCCCGTTACCCTGTCTCTTCCATCAGCCAGTGAACCCACCACTACCTCTTGACCGACATACTACACTAAGGGACACCAGAGAAAAATAAAGCTCTCCAATGACCTCTCGTTTTATAGTGCTTTGGCTATGGAGCCCTTCATTTAAAACTACCCGGGATGCCGCACAACACCAACGCAGGCTGCATGAGCACAGAACTGGGATTGCCTTCTCATGTGTCTTCTGCTTTGCTTTCAAATCAGCTCTGACCTCCTGGAAGCACACACTCCCATCTCTCACCAAACTGTACAATCGTTCAACCTTGAGTTCTTAAGATAGTACGTGACAGTAGGTGGGTCACTGACAGGTGCTCCCCCTTTCTGCACTGAAAGCCTTATCACTGTTATCGTCACTCTTCTGTGGTAACAGGCCAGCAGACAACTCTTACCACACAGGCACGTGTCATGACAGAACCCTGCACAGAAGCCATCTGACAAGGCCCAATGGATTATATACTCATACATCACGTAGACCATCTGGGACAAAATTTTACTGCATGACACTCATGACATATCACGATAAACACAACAGTTGCAATGTTTCAATAAACAACTTTTTACTCATTTACAAGAGAAAAATACCATTAATGACACTTCTTTGAGGGAAAAAAGACAAAATTGCCATGCAATACCAGAAACACAATTAGGTAAGACAAAGTTAGTGCCTAGGCTGGTGTGAAAGCTCCTTGCGGCAATGGTGGTGGGGAGGAGAGGTAAAGCAGTCCTGTGATTTTGTTACAGGCTAAAGGTGCAGAAAAAAATGGAAAAACATAAAATGGAATTTGAAAAACAAAGACTTCTGTTTCTTTCAGTTTTAGCCATTTGAGAATCAGAGTAATTGTACTGATTAACCAGTACAACAACATTTAACATAAGATAAACTGTGTTCATACTTTTCAGTCTATACCATACATGTACCATATACAGAAATATGCAGTTAATTTCAAGGACACCTAAAGTTAATTTCTGAAACACCTGACCTTTGGCTAAAAGTACACATCTATCTAGAGCTTGAAACTAATTTTAGGTTTTCCAGAGAGATCACACAATATTTAAACCCAGACAAATTTTTCCACTGGTCATACCATGCATTTGCCACAAAGGTGGACCTGAACAAAGAACTGAAGAGGTAGAAAGGACACCTTTCCCCTGGTGAAGAAGCTAGAGCTTTCTCATGCTGGAGCTGTCTGCAACCCAGCAACCTCAGTGCAAAGGAGGCTCATCGCTCTCAGGCACTGGTTTGACTGGCTTCACCACCTACGCACAGCCAGTAGGAAATTTCTGCTGCAACTGCTTTAATGACCTAACCATGGCAGATGCAACAGTAATGCTCTGTGGATATGGAGAAAATGCATTGTTTCTCAAATTGAGATGATAGATCCATGGCTAATACAAAGCTGTTTTTTTAAGGACAGCTACCTTAGGTGCCCTAGAAATTGTGCCTTCACACAATAAATCCAGCAGTGGCCAAAACTGTCACACAGGAGTCTTGGAAATGAAATGGCCAGGTTAAAAGGACTGTTTACTAGGCATGTTAAATAAGTACCGTTTAAACTCTGCGTCTGTGGCAAAGATTTGTGTTTTGGTCTTTTTGAACTTTGTTTAAAAGTAAATTATTCAAAGGAACGACTTTAATCAGTGGTCAAAAAGGGTCATATAGTACAATTGACTTTGACCAGATATAAAGCCCGACATTTTATGAAAAGACAGCTTGCAAATAATGCAGATTAATGTACATCCAACGTGTTTATTCTAGTGCCTTATAATGCAGGCCAATTATTGAAAGAAAAAAAAAACTGGTTAATATGACATATACTTAAGACATTTACAAAGCTTGGATTGTTGCACAATAAAACGTTTAAACGGTAACGCTCTGAGTTGAGAAATCTTAACAGAAGTGGTATTTAACATCCCTGGTAGAGTCACATGCGATGGGTCAGAGAGGCGAAAGTATGCTGGAGGAACATTTTGCGTTGGCCAGCGTACCTGTACCTTTACCCTGCAGAGTGGCCTTGGCCGACAGCTGCAGCTGAAGAACCTCCTGTCGGAGAGAGCCTGAAGGAGGGTAGAACGGGGAGGTAAAGACAAGCAAACCCCTTCTGCCCCTCTCACTGCAGTGCATTACTTTCCCAGTGGTTTGAGAAGGCAGTGCATGTTGAGCACAACACACTGCTATCCTCAGTGTGTTAAAGGGACTGTTTTTTTTTTTTTTCTTTGACCTTAATTTGAAGAACTGCATCTTTATGGGTTAAACATTGGAGTGATAAGGCATTTCACTACAACTATAATTACTAAATATCCCTATAAGATTGGTTAGCTATGCAATGCAAATGTTTCAAGTGTTGCAAATGTTGTCAAGCCTTAACATTGAACAATTTTGACAAACCGGTATTTTTTGGTACATTCGTTCAAAATATGTTTTACCTGGCTGTCCACGGTGATTTAACGCGCTTACAACTGTACGCTTCGATTTAACTACACAGCTAGCAATTTACTATGACAATCAAGGTAATGTATCTAGTAAAAAAAATATGCACAGCAGGTTTTCAGGGATGTTCGATCAAAGTGGTGAGCAGGCATGCGTCTGACACGTCTAACACTAGCTGGCTAGCTCATGTCCCCAAATTTTTTGGATGTGCCTGAAACGCCCAGGACCCGGACTGCTGCTAAAATACATAGCCAGTAAAGAAAATGTAATGCATTTAATTCAACGTGCAGCTAGCTAACCAGCTAGAATAGCTAAATGCGAGAAAAGAACCTGTTACTTAGCTAAGCTTGATTACGATACTTCGATAGTCACCAAAGTGTTACCTATGACTGCAGAGACATTTTATAGAATACAACTTGAAATAAGTGTTTGGAGAATTATGAGCACGTTAGACAGTGTCACATAAAAATGGCAACTCTGCTAGAGACTGGCTACCTTAGTAGCAACAATGGTGATAGCAATCTAGAAAGCCAACTATTTAGCAAGTACAGAAACGAATGTTAACTCGCTAGATACGCAATATAAAAATAAAACTATTCAACAAACCAGCTACCGTTAGTTCAAACGCACAGCTTTCACTGCGCTTCCATATGGCTGGGATTCCCTTTGCCATTAGACAGGAAATCTTCAGAGTTGAGGGAAAGGCATACCAGCTAATCAGCAAACTAACGGGACACTTCTTTCTAACTACAGCTAGTTAAGTTAGTGCTGACTATTCGCTGGCAAGCAATAATAATTTCGTTATCTACCTCACAAACTAAGTACATACAGTACAAGTAACAGAACTATGCTATAAATATGGCTGACTGGCTATGTAGCCCTAGCCATGGCTAGTTAACTAGCTGTTGAGCGAATTATGTTCCGAGAGTTGTTGCCGAACACGTTACTTAAGCCGTTGGTTTACTTCCAACGTGTAACGTTAAGTCATTCAGCTACCTGACTAGCTAGCTACCACTTGACTAACGTTACCACATTTGCTCGTAAAACTTACCCCGGTTTGAACCACGTTTCCCTTTTTTATTTCTCGGCATGTCGCCAGGGAGTTGCTTCGTTCACCGCTACTAATGAAACCCGGGCCGATAGTCACAGCAGTGCACCCCAATACAACTTCCCTAAGCTAGTTATCTAGCTTTGTAAATGTCTTGATTGGCTTTTTTTCCAGGGCTTCCAGTAGACCTCTTGACACTACACAACAGTTAACGGATACCAACGGCTTCGTCACACAAGAAACCGGCAGGATTTCAGGACAGTAACACCCAAATTTCCCAAACCCAAAACTAGCTTGGCGAGCTAGCTACCACAGTCTTACTAGTCTTTCTCACCACGTTTTACCACGAGTGATGAAATTAACAACTATCTTCCGTCGTTTAAAGTCGTGTTATTTTGCGTTTTGTGGGTATATATTATCTGTGATTGTCCCCGGGTAACCGGTACCGAATGCCTGGTTGCGAGGGTTGATATTTTTCGAATCGTTTGGGACGGATTATCGTGCACGTTGTTGCTGCAGATTCCACCATCTTCCCCTCAGTAACTGCACACAGGCCGGGCACGCTCCACCTCTCAAGTACGCGTTACAGTAGGATCTGGGTATTGTAGTTAACATTTGTACAGCGCACAGTCATGCTTTCTTGTTAAAATACAAGTCCCATGATCGCTACTTGTCATCAGCTGTTAAGGTTCGGACACCAATCTATGTCAGTTTGGACAATATGAGGAACATTATCGGATATTTGATATATTGATGAGATATTATTGAAATGGAGTTGGTCTTTCGTACACTATTGTTTCAGTCGGATTATTGTTAATTGCCACTTTAGCTCGTGGATAAATCAGTGCTAGTACATCACGACATCTATTTTTTACATACCACAAATTCCTGAAGAAAACGTTGCCACTGACAGGTGGAATTTTGGTCAGCTATCCAATACCGAATACGCAAAAACCCGCCACAAAGAAGAGTACGTTTTATGTTTGCAGGACAATATATACTCATTTATTCGCCACAGGCACATCATAACATTTAAAACATGAAGAAAGTGCTCAATATATATACATACACACCAACGAGACTGTGCAGTAATAACATTAGAAGGCATACCGTGTTTGCTCACCCTATTCAATGAGCCCACAATATGAGCAATCTACCCTTGCATACTTCAGTGGATTTGTTCTGCCGTCGATCTGACCTAGAAGGTCTGCGCCCCCCTGTGGTAATATGTGGTACAAGTAATATGTGATCAGTGTCAGACGAAAACGGTTGCCAGATTACGACAATGAAACAACCTGAAACTCTAAAAACTCTAAAAAGGTCCTCCTGTCAGCTCTGGCAGTGATGTGAACCTCAGGCATTCCAGGGAACTATGCTTCCCACTCTCATTTCCCATTGATCATGTACGCTTCCCATGGTTTTCCAAAATCTATCACGCTCACGATACTAGCCTCTTTCTTTCCCTGTTCTCTGATGCACAGGTCTCATTGCAAATCTCAGCTTGCCTTGCTGTCTCTCCAGATAACTGACCATCACCTGAGGCTCAGCTTGGCTTTGGGAGAGCTGCTATACTTCCCTCTCTATGCAATTTCCCTTTATTTTAAGACCTCTACAGTGTTTGACTCAGCTCCTAGTCCAGGCTCTGCTCCTTTTATATCCCTTCAAATGGAGATATTTTTTCAAAACTATTGGACCTTACAACTCTTAGAGTAGGAGCAGGAGCTACTGGATTTGTATATTGCACTCTTTGTATTGTATATTGCTGAGTGCATTGAACTCTCAATCCCCCTCCCCATTTGTTTGTTTGTTTGTTTGTTAATAAATACCCCTTTTTCTCTCTACAGCCAAATATGTTTATGCCAAAGCATGTGTCCAGAATGGTGCCTATGTAGTCAATTCGACTGCAAGAAAATAGTTAGAGAAACAAATGCGTCTGAGTACAATGCACCCACTTACATTAGGCCTAATTCATTTTAGGTTTTTTTTTTTTCTTCTCAGCCCAATATGTCTGCAGACACCTTGAATCGCGCTATGTTGTATAACGTGTTCTTAAAAACTCAAAGTATGTCAGATTTTACATTTATATCATGCATGCATACTACATTACAGTTGACTATAGTCAACGTGACGCCATTATAAGTCACACCATCCAAAAAGTCACTTTGAAGCAGATAATATCATGAGGTATTATCCATATAAAAGAAGTACTTTTATTTTGACGCATTCCTCAAAAAATCCTCACCCGGAAGTAGTCATTGTTATTATTGATTTGACGCTGGTACGCAAGTGGAGGGAGCAATGTGATCTGTCAGAGCTAGTTGCAGTAAATCTGTCCTACCAAGTATTTCTTTTATCGTATATAAATTGCAGTAGAAATGCCACGTATGTTTTTTGTTGTGACTGCTGTATTGTTTGCTGTATTGCAAGCTAGCTAATGTAGCCTTGTAGCTAGCTACCAAACAGTGTTAGCCAGCTGATGTCTAACGCTTACTGTGATACTGTTTCAATCGTTTATTATATTTACAGCGCGTATACTGTATCTGGCTTGTTAGCTTGAATGTCTATTCTTGGATGTTAGCTTATGTTAGTTTTATTTATGTCGGTAGTTTCTGGTGTTAGTGATTTCTTGTTATTTCTGGTAGAGTGAAATAATGTCTTGCCCCTCAGAGATGGGTTCTAGTCAAGTAAACAAAAACAGGAAAGCTGAATAAGGTCAGCTTTTTGAAGCAGATTAATTTGTGAGTTAGCTGTATATACGAACGTCATCTCACTTTAAAACATGGGGAGCAATAGTAGAATCGAATGTATATTTTTCAGCGAGTTTCACCCTACTCTGGGGCCAAAAATTACCTACCAGGTAAGATCAGCATCATCGTTGTACTGGTCTTTGGGGTTCTTTTTGCATGCCAGGGACAATTAACTTTACTTAAATTTACATATCTGTATTTCTCAGTACAAATCATTTATCACTAACTTGGACATAGGTAATGTAGTTGTGGTGAGTGTATCTTTTTTATGTACTGTGGGTGCTAGGTACCTGAAGAGTACATTTCCAGAGAACTCTTTGACATGGTGCAAGTGTACATCATTACCAAGCCTGAACTTCAGAACAAACTTATTACAGTGTGAGTATCCTCTCTTGTGGCAATGAAGTGCATTGGCTTTTCTCTCAATTAGAAAGCCATTTTGCCCTTACTGCACATGTGGTTTTTCAGTCTGTGTAGTGAAGAATTAGTCACTGTCCAGCTGAATAATTTCAGTGTGAAATGAGCTTCTTCTCTCGTCTGTAGCACTGCAATGGAAAAGAAACTGATTGGTTGCCCAGTGTGCATCGAACACAAGAAGTACAGTCGCAATGCCCTCCTCTTCAACCTTGGGTTTGTGTGTGACGCTCAGACAAAAACCTGTGCCTTGGAACCTATTGTGAAAAAGCTGTCTGGATATCTCACTACGCTGGAGGTAAGCACCCCCTGATTCCTGTTGCAGTGACTTTTCTTCTTCTATGCTCATTCTCCTCAGTTGTGTACTAGGACTGAATTGATCAAGGCAGCTGTGAGCCGGAGGCCCCTCAGGCCAGTGTGGAGTTTGGAAAAGCATTCCAATATCATAGTTTTAAGAGTAAGACACACCACCAGTTCTGGTAGTGTTTCTGTTAGTGTTACTTTTGCCTGTCTATGGAAAAGGTGGGAGGTGGAGACTCTATCACAAGGTGAGTCTTTTGTACTGTAGTTCAAGAAAGTAATCAAGAAAGTGATCCTGGGTTTGTAGATTCTGTGAATTCTGTGTTCTGCTTCATGCACAGATTTAAACATGTTGCTATGACGTTGCGTGGCATTTGGTGTTGCTGTATGACCCCATTGGATCCTGTTTTGCAGTTAGAGAGTGGCTTCATCTCAAATGAAGAGAGCAAACAGAAGCTGGTACCAATCATGTCTACACTGCTGGAAGAACTCAATGCCAAAGGAGCCTGCACCCTTCCTATTGGTGTGTTTGTTTACCTGTGCCTCTTTCAGTGGCGTTAGCACATGTGTATGTCTGCAGTCTTCATCCCCAGTTACCTTTACAACTAAATTGGCCTCCTTTTGTCTTCATTGTAATGATCACTGTCCCCAATTCAACTGAAGACGAGTCCAACACTATCCACCTGAAGCTGATCGAGCAGCGGAGGGATCCCATGATAGTGCAAGAGTATGACGTGCCTGTCTTCACCCAGTGCAAGGACCAATTCATCAAGTCCCAGTGGGATCTCACTACCCAGCAGGTACTGCACCCATTCACTCAACTGGAAGCTCTGGCCTCTGCAGCAGGACCTGTACCCCCTCATTCACAAAGCAGTGCACCATGTTCCACCATACTGCATAGCCATCCTGAGACTGAGGTGTTAGAATGTCATTCATGGGATACAGTGCTGGGTGAAAGAGATACATTTTGGGAAGATTGTTATGTGGCTCTGTTGTTTTGCATTTCAGATCCTGCCCTACATCGATGGTTTTAGACACATACAGAAGATTTCTGCAGAAGCCGATGTAGAACTCAATCTTGTCAGGATTGCTGTTCAGAATTTGTTGTGAGTATTTCATGGCTTAAATAGAAAATATACCTTGGATTTAGCAAATGTCTGTGATTGTGATATTAGACACGTGCTTCTGTGTAACTTCAGTGGATGTAAATGATGTCTTTCTTTTTTTCAGGTACTATGGAGTAGTAACATTGGTCTCAATATTTCAGGTAAAGAAGAGTGATAACTTCCCAACCTTCCTTTTTGTTTTGCAATAGTTCCTTTTATACCCATTCCAATGCCTGTCTTTTCAGTATTCCAATGTGTACTGCACCACACCCAAGGTCCAAAACCTCATAGATGACAAGTCTATTCAGGAGGATTGCCTCCTCTATGTCACCAAGCCTGGTAAGCTGAGAGTGGGCCTTAGGGGTTGGGGCAATGGTCAAGAGCTTGTAGAGAACTATAGGGAAGGCATGCTGAATAGATCATAAAATTTAGAAGCAGGACTGTTTTCTGGGATTGAGTTGAATGTGCAGTGTGTGTGTGTGTGTGTTTGTGTTTTTAAGGACAAAGGGTCAGTGATTCAGTGTGTGTGTTTGTATTTCAGGACAGAAGCGGGCTAGCCTGAGGGACGTATTCCAGCTGTACTGTGGTCTCAGTCCAGGCACCACAGTGCGTGATCTGTGCTCACGGTACTCCCAGCAGCTTCAAAGGGTAGATGAGAGGTCAGTCTATGTCTCCTGATTCTGTTATGATGCTGTAACTCATAAGCATGTGGAAGGACCTCTTGGCTCTTATGTTACTGTGTGCATCTAATGTGTGAAAACCATGTATGCTTCACACCCAGGACCCATGGTACACTGCAGGTTACTCCTCTTAACCTTTATTACTTCTTCAGCTGTATAAAGGAATTACAGAATGTGTGTGCAATATGCAAAAAATATGCATTGTAAGTTGCCTTTAAAAAGGGCACATGCTAAGTAAATGAAAGATATGATATGTAATGTAACATACTGATTTCAGTGTAAATACTCATAATGTAGCATCCTGTAATTCACTGTAATGCTCTTCCCCAGGAGACTGATCCAGTTTGGACTGATGAAGGGTCTGATTCGCCGGCTGCAGAAGTACCCAGTCAAGGCTATTCGTGATGAGAGGAGCCGCCCGCCCCGCCTCTACACTGGCTGTCATAGCTATGATGAGATCTGCTGCAAAACAGGTGACTGAACTCAAGATCACACAGACAAGAGTCTTTAAACCCATGTGAATGTCCCATTCAGTCAGACTGCAGTTCTAAAACAGAGATGCTTTTTCTTTCTGACATCATGACTAACCAATTCTTTGATATTCTTGTATTAAATGACCTGTGTGATCTCTGCCTGTGTGGTAGCTTTATGCATGTGAAGCACAGGAATAGTTAAGCTAGTCAGAAATTGTCTGATGTCGAGTTTTCTGGATGGTTCTGTATTGTCACACTGCTTCTTGTTTGTGCAGGAATGAGTTACAGAGAGCTGGATGAGCGACTGGAGAATGACCCAAATATCATTGTTTGCTGGAAATGAGCCTTCAACATCTGCATCTGTACAGAAATTGGACAACTGACCAAATCCATTTTCAGCAGTGGCAGCCTCTTACAAAGCCAGTACTTTTAAAAATTTATTTAGGGGTAATGAATTGAAGACCATTTGATAATGCAAGTTTATTCATTGTAGGCTTTCTATTTCTTAAAGCACTCTTAAACTCTTGCTTGAAATATGTTCAGTTACTCCATTTCTGAACCTCTGCATTGCAGATCAAATTGGGTCTTAAAGAGATTCTCACAATAGCAATAATGTACAACACAACAATACCACTGATATCATAATGAATTACAAATTAATTAAAATTCTTTTACATTTTGAGTATTTATTGACAGTTTATCACTTACATATAACAGATATGTATGTTGTTTGTATTTGTGTGGGAATAAAACCAGAAGAGTTAATAAACTATGTAATTGTAGACGATGACCTGATTTTGTTTTTATTTGTAGGATTTCCATGCTTTAAAAAAAAGTTTTGCAGTGCTTGTTTAAGGTGGCACCTCATCTAATCCTTGCACCCTCACAAAGAAACCCAAAGCAATTCTAAACCTAATATTAGAATTAAGATTGTTGTCCAACTAGATCCTAACGCTGGGAAATTTATTCCCAAAGTGAAACTAAGATTATTCCAAACAATTCCCAGTTATCAATACTTATTTTTCAATTATTGTCAATCTATTGCTTATTCCCCATTTACGATGTCAGTGAAAAATCTTGCCATATTTTGCGTCCAATACGGTTAACCCTCGTCATACAATTTGCTAGCTATATTATAGCATGACATATCGATTCATAAACAGTTTTAAACGTACCAGTTAATAACGACAACCTGCGTAAATAAAACTCCTCACATCTGCCAAAAATGTTTTCCGTATTAAATCCATAACTTACTAAACGATTCTCATTTGGTATTGAATCACGTGCATTAAAAACTGGACGTGACTTTTCAAGTACAGTACAGGAAATGGAACAAAATAGCTCACTTACTGAAATAAAACTAGATGAACCACCACAATCCTGTAGCCAAATATCCATGGCTGAAACTGAACCATTCACGTAGCGCAGCTCAGTTGCCCGAGACCTCCTGTGAGAAAAGAAATACCGGCAGCCCGGGTACACGTGCGTTTGTTGTACTTGTTACCATGACAACGACTGTATTGAATCATTGAATAAAAGGAAGAGAGCTGAACGCTCAACGTTAACATTTTGTTTTCGGGTTAAGCGGGCGTTTTATTCTTGATTATTAACTTTGATATTCGTGGTGATGGAGTCCTCATCTTCCCATCACGTGCTTTTTCCCGGAGAGTCGGAAGGATATATTCAAAATTTGGAAACTTTTCCTCTGAAGGACATTGGCTCTCCAAGGTAGGTGCAGCTAGTCGGTTAGCTGGTACCGCTTACCAGCTAACGTGAGGTAATCTAACACGTCGTCTAGACGTTAATAGAGCATCTATTTTATTGCTATCTAACGTTAAAGATATCATTTTACGATGGTCATAAAACAGTAACATACTTGTTGTTTTGTGCAAGGTTTATCACCAAGTCGTTTTATTTCATAAATTAACGGTAACAGTGTACCACATCAGTTTCTACCGTGTGTAAACTGTTAGCTCGACTAGTCTACCCTGTCAACTATTAGCTAACTATGCATTTGCTAAATTGGTAGCCACAACTAGTCCAATGCAAACCTTCGCACCTTTGAAACATTGAATTACAGGTGGTTCAGGCAACATGAATACATCGAAAAGCTCAACATGCAGGCAATTCTGAACGCCACCGGGGCCCAGGACGAGTTTGTGAAGGAACAACTTGTGTCTTTGGGAAAGGTAAAAATACAGACCAGTCCACTCCAACTTAGATGCATCAACGTCAGTTACAGCTTATTTTTTTCTGGGTCACTTGATGACAAAACTATGTCAAATGAGGGCGCTACAGTCGTTGATGTAATCGGCTGTATCCATACGCTGTACTGTAGCGAATTAGTTGCAGTGTTTGCAGATTTGTGATGCAGACACCCCTTGTTTTGTGCTCTGTTCAGATTCCTACATTGATCCATGAGATGATCCTAGTGGAGATCTGGAAAGTGAAGATTTTTCCTGTTCTGTGTCAACTGCAGGACTTTAACCCACAGAGCACGTTCCCTTTGTACATGGTGGTGAGTAAATCTCGTTTTACTCGAACTGCCAACGGGTTGCAGAGATGCATAGTTAAAGTGGTGGATTCACATGTTACATACAGAGTAAATCTGAAAAGCAGTTTTTCAAAGTCTTGTAGGTCAATCTATCATCTCTTTGCTCCCAGATTCATCATGAAGCAACCATCATCAACTTGCTGGAGACAGTCATGTTCCATCAGGTGTGGTCTCTACATCAATACATACTTGGTATTCTTTGGGGGGAAAAATGGCCCCTGTCATTTGTTTTAAAAAAGATTAATCATTTTCAACATATATTCCATTGTGTTAGCAATACATGGTTCTGAGCTGTTAATGCTGTCAGGCTGTAGGTTTGTTTGAGTGTGTGGGAGATACAATAGTGTCTGTGATGACAGGACTCCTGTGAGTCTGCGGAGGACTCCATTCTGGACTTGGTGGATTACTGCCACCGCAAGCTGACCCTGCTGGCTGGGCGCAGTGTGACTGCGGACCCCGCAACTCACAACAGGCGGACCGATGCCGTAGACGTGAACGCCTCCTCTGTACAGGTGAGTGCAGGCGCAGAGTGGGACAGACTGCATTGTACAGGTGAGGGTTGGACTGACTGCTTTCTACAGGAAGTGGAAGGAGTAGAGTTTGAGTCACTCTTATGTAGAGGTGACGGTGGGACTGACTCCCCTGTATATTTTCAAGGACAAAGGACGCAAGGAGATCGTTGCAACTGCTGCAATGTGTATGTATCACAGTGCATCTGATTTATTTTGGGTTTTTTTTTCAGGATCTGCAGAAGCAGAGTGCAGCATTAGAGTTTGACATCTCCCTAAAAGCACTCTCTGTTCTCCGCTACATCACTGATCACATTGACAGGTACACAGACACATGATCACATGGAGAGATACTCCATATATGACCACATAGTGAGTGAGCCCATAGACAGATATTTAATGCAAAATAGTCTGTCTAAAATTAGACATGTCTCAACAAATGTTTGCCTTTTGACTGTTTGTGACCATATTGTTGCCTCTGTCACGCACTGCATAGTGTCTCCTATGTGCAAACTCTAAATGTCTCTTTCCACCAAGAACAAACACCCCTCCTTTTCTTTCATTAATGTGTTCCACAGCCTACCACAACACTGGAGAACAGTGTTTTTATAGCCATTCATTTAGCTGACTGCTACGTGTTATCCATTTGTACAGCTAAACATTACACTGAAGCAGTTTAGGCTAATTACAGTACCTTGCTCAAGAGCAGTCAAACCTATCAAGGATTCAAACATGTAACCTGGATCCTGACAGTATGTGATCAACCTGTTAAGATCATAGAATGGAAAGACAGTTCCTAACTACACAGAATAAAATGATGATGATGATTGTGGTGGTGAAGGATGCATTTTTGTGTTGTATCTCCTGTGTAGCGTGCGCCTAAGTGCCCTCACAAGACTGCTCTGCACTCACAATCTGCCCTGTGTCCTGGTCCAGCTGCTGGAACACTGCCCCTGGTCTCGCACCTCTAAAGGTACAGTGACCCCCTGTGTCCCAGTGTTACATCATTTTGCCCCTGGTTAGACAGTGCATGTGTTTTGTATGTGTTTGTCCTATGTGTCTTGTGTTAATTTCCTAACTGTTTCCTTGATATTCCTTGAATCGCAGGTCTTCATCTTATGGTTCAAATTTTCCATGGAGAGTTTTCAACTCAAACAGAAGTATTTTTGCAGTTTCCATGGAGTGGTTTCTACTCCAGTGGGTAAACGTGCATGGTTTAACAGAACCTTGCCTCTCAGTTGGTTTCTTCCTCTTGGCATCCGCAGCAGGTCAGCTGGAGAAGTACATGGATGGGAAGTGGCACCATATCCCCAGGGAAGACCAGGTGAAGATGACCAAACTGGACGGCCAGGTGTGGATCGCTCTGCTCAACCTGCTGCTAAAGCCAGAATGCCAGAGGAAATACGACTTCAACAACTTCAACAAGAACCAGCTCTTAAAGGTGCAGCAAAACAACGCAGGCAGTAGCACACTTCAAGGAAACTGTATCTCCTGCTGTGGTTGTTTGGACACATATTTTACCTCCCAGCAGCCAGTTTACCAAAAAAAGAAAAGGCAAACTATGGTTTGGAAGGATGTCAGTCTCTGGCAGAGCATTGTCTACTAGAATCTTAACTGATCTTTCTGCTGATAGTGGGTAATAAAGAGAGAACCAGATGCTCTTTTGATTGTAGCAGTTCCTTTCCTATTTCTGTCTTAATTAATACATCCTGTCAGACTGTGGAAAACATATTGTAATGAGCCAGCTACCACAAAAGCTTAGCTTTCTTAATCTACAAAATCAGACAGATAACTCAAGCTCATGTCTACAATGGAGGGAAATTTTTTGGCACTGATAAAAATATGAAAACATAACTGGAACAAACTGGAAAAGTACATAACAAATGTGTATACCCTGACTACTGTTTCTCGGTAAGGGGCTCACATTCCTTATACAATTGAATTGTTTCCAGAGATGTCTTTGGCATAGACAGGATCAATATTTTATAGACTTATTTATATTGTGTAAATACTGTACTAATGTGTATGCTATTTTATCTTTATTTGCACTAAACAAACATCTTCCTGTTTGGCAATTATAGTGTATTTATAATTCTGGGGTGTGTTGACTGGTTGGTGTTTCTTCTTTATGGCATTTTTCTGATCCTGGGGTGTGTGTGTGTCTGTCTGTTTGTCTCCAGCTGCAAGCTTTCTTGACAGAGGTCCTGATTGATCAGCTGCCCAACCTGGCTGACCTGCAGCGCTTTCTCAGTCACCTGGCCGTCACTGACCCAGCCCCCCCAAGAAAGGACCTCATCTTGGAGCAGGTACTATGTTGATACAGACAAAGGAGTAAAGACGACTTGCAGCTAGCCAATAATACAATTAAGTAAACACCAACATCCATCTTGTTATCATTTTAGTTAAGGTGTTCTAAAACCGTGTCCTGCAGATTCCAGAAATGTGGAACAATATCATGAAGGAGAATTCAGGGAAGTGGAAGGCCATCGCTAAGCACCAGGTGAAGCAGGCATTCAACCCCTCAGAAAGTGACCTGAGGGAACAGGCACACAGGTGAGAGAGTCTGCAACCTAGATGACAACTGCCGAGACTCAGGACAGGGAAACGCAGAGATTAGGACTCTGAAAAGCTTCCAGTTTATGGAATAGTATTACAAGTATGAATTCCTGATGTATTTTGATGAATACATAAAAATGCAGTAAGATCATGAGGGGGACATTTCAAATTTCAAATGTGGATAGTGCTGAGTGGTATAAAAAGGTTTTGTGAACGTTAATGCAACATAAGTACAACATTAGTAGAAATACCACTGTCAGTGTAGCACAGTGGTAAGGAGTGGTAAGGAGCAGGACTTGTAACCAAAAGATTGCTGGTTTGATTCCCTGCTGGGGCACTGCTGCTGTACCCTTGGGCAGGGTACTTAACCCACAATTGCCTCAATTGTCCTTAATATCCAGCTGTATACATGGATAAAATTCTAACCTATGAAGGTTGCTCTGGATAAGAACATCTGCTAATGTAATGTGATGTAAATTGTATCTCACTCTTTCCTCCCTGCTGCTCCTAACAGGCTGGCCCAGACCTACAACCTGGATGTGATTGAGAGCCTCATCCCAGACAAACCCAAGTGTGGCACCTGTGGCTCCGAGGCCACCAAGCGCTGCTCCCGTTGCCAGGGCGAGTGGTACTGCGGCAGGTAAGAGCAGCACAGCGTGAGACGCTGCAGGTGAGACCCATGCAGGGACATACTGCAGTGGGCAACAACCAGCTCAGAGAGTGGTACCACAGCAGGTAAGAGTGGCACAAACAGTTGCACTACTGCAGGCAAGAGGGGCACAGAGTGTGCCAGTGCTGTAGGTAACAGTAAATGCAGTACTGCTGATGCAAAGAGTTCAGACAAAACTTAGCAAAGGCACTATAACAAACACAAGAAAAAGGCCGAAGGACTTTTTCACATCATTTCATACCAAAAATCTGAGGCCCAACTAGAACTCCACAGTTCTGCTGCCTACGTTTGAATTGCATTTAATGTACCTCATAAGTGAAAGAACATTTAAGGCATTAAAGCTTCCTTATACTCCCACAGAGAATGCCAGGTGAAACACTGGCCAAAACACAAGAAAGCCTGTCAGCTGATGGTGGATGCCACAGAGAAACTCCAGAAGGACTTGACCTTGAAAACTTAGATGTCAACATTGGACTGCAGTGCTGGAAGGCAACACTAAGAAGAACACCAAAAGGCATTACATTTACCAGTAGAGCAGGGTTCACAGTCTGTTCCAGTCAAGCTCTAAATAGTGCGAGGAAGGAAAAGCTATACATGACATGACATCACTGTTCTAGTGCATTACAGAAGTCTAGGTGCTAACCCCAGAGTGTTGACAAATATAAAAACTTTGGTCACTTATGGACACATTACAGAATGACAGAAACTGTGTCTGAAACTGAAGGTTTAAAATGTTCATCGAAACTCCAAAATGTGATTTCTTGTCAGAATGCAACTAGTTCCTCCTCAGACTGAAACCATAGATAACAAGACGGTTTGTAATTATTTCCTAATGCAGGAGAGAGTCAAAGTTATGATATACCCAGGGCTTGTTTGTCATTGTGTATTATATGTAACTACTGTGTGTCTTTTCTAAATTGAATGAATAAACATATATAATTGAAAAACCACATTCTAACTCTCCCTCTTTATGTAATGTTATTAAAATGTCTTAAAATAAAAATCTAAAATCTTGTAGTTCAGTTTTGTAGTCATTCACTGCTGGGAAAGACTTCTGATTATTTTCCTAGGTGCTTTGAGTGAGTGAATTATAATAAGATAACATGGCCTATGAAAATAATTCAGAATACATTGGAGCTGAGGAAAGTGTCTATCTCCTAAGATCTGGCACTTGTGAACAGACAAAATGTTACGCAGATTCTTAACCTGCTCTTTGACCCCCCTCAATTCCTCTCCTCTGTGGCCAGTGAAGAAGTGATATCTCCTCTACTGGGAATCTTTGGGTCAGCTGAAAGGAACAGAATTCATAAACATTCACCTTTTCATGACACACCTCCAATCTGTTAAATTGTACACTAATGACAAATTGTCCTGTCTGGGCTTGTGGATGAAAGTCCTAACCAAAGTTGCACCATCTACACCCGCAGTGAAGAAAAAAGCATTTAGCTAAAGTTGTAGATGGTTGACGTACAGAACATAAAGTTGTGTAGAGAGAACAGAAAACCCGTCTCCCCTTTAAGAATCCTTCCCCCTATACATGCTTAATAATGTGTACCTTCTCACGGCAGCAATAAATGTTAAATACACTACTGTATGAATAAATTATCGAATGGTTGTTTAGTTTTTGAACTATGATCCATCAATGCAATTGTATTTAATGGTTTTCATTAACATTTTTAAGATAACCTTGTGATGCAACAATTAACCGTCACTTAACCCTGACAAGCCTGTGTGAACTTTTATGCATTTGGGGGTGATTTAACAACAGTCAGAAATCGCTCTGTTCTAGCATACATATTTACACTTTCCTTAATGTAGTATTATTCTGGAAATAATAAACTATATATATAAAAAACATTTAGGCACATATGCTCCTTACTAAAAGTGATTACAATGTAGCCAAAGTCCATTAACGGTTAACCATGTTTTTTTTTTTCCTCTCTTGCCCACCCCCAAGCATTTCGCAAGAAATACGATTCGCTGTTTTACGGGGGACCTCTGCAAAACTAGATGTCCAGAGCTGCATTGTTTTCTTTCCCTTTAGCTTTGCATCAACCTCATTAGGCTGTGTAACGCGTCTCTGTCTTTGAAATCAGCTTTTCCGTTCCGTTAAAAGATGTTTGCACGGCCCAACACCACACCTCCTTGAGCATTTCTATGGAAACTTCAGCTAATGCTGATCCGAACACTGATGGTGTTGAAGAACTTAGGAGGGGAGTTGCATCGGCTGTTCTCGTGGAATTTTTGCTCACATATTCGTGGGATATAAATTTCGTCGCGACAGTTTTGAATGTTTTTCATATGTTCTACTAAAAAGTAGCTTCAGAAGTACGTCATGTAGTTAGCTAATCCTCAAGCAACTCAGCTATTCCGTTTCGGAAATAGCCAAGACTAGTGGTTGAAGAGAATCTTAATACAAGCTACGTCTCCGCATCGTATTGAGTGAATGGAAGATGTACCACTTACATTTGCTATTACTGTGACAGCGCTGTGTCACTGGACACTGGGTTGCAGTTCAGAGATATCACCGGCGATTCAGGCATTAAAGAAATCGGTATATGTCACCGAGTGTGCGCAGTTATCACACTCTCCTACTGACAAGAAGCGGCAGATGCTCAAATAATCTCTGACGAGTGAACGCACATTACTCCTTCTGCGGTGGAATAACTTTGACTGTGAATGTAACGGAAACGTATGTAGGTGGCTGACTTACTTTTTTGCTTACTGGAATTTTCTGGATTGAAAACACACGTTCTGCGTAATTTTTCTGGCAAAACATGCAGTTAAGCTCAATGTGTGTGCAGGACACTAGCTATAGCAGAGTTTGCAGTTTTGTCGCCGGGAAGCCATGACTCCGTATTGATGACCTAAATATTTTTGCAAGGTATGTAGCTAGTTTCTTAGCTCTGTTTCCAATTACACATCGATTAAAATTCAAAAGTACATGTGGTTTGTTGTTTTAACATAGAAAGGGGGTGCTTTATGGTGATGTACCAAAATGAATGTACATCCGTTGCCAACCTCGTTTTAATCATCAGCATATCATATTAAACGACCGTCAACTACAACTAGTGATAGCAGCAGGGAACTGTCACTCTGCAAATGGAAGCTGTTTTCGTTTTAGCTTCCTGATAAAAAACGTAGAGAGAAGTTCTGAAAACGAGCTCTATAAAGTCGGATATGTAATTCATCAGATATTTATTTTGAGCTTTTTTCTTTACCACCACCAACAATATTGTATCCTACGTCCGTCACTGCCAATGCCATACGCTGGTGAACAACAGAAGGACATTTCATTCATTTGGACCATCCCATCAACACTCTGAATAGTCAGTTCGGTAGTTGAAGTGTTGGACGTAATTCCAATGTGGCATCGAAATGTTTATTTTTCCCCATTGTTTTGTGGTAATCTACCATAAACTAAGAATATTGTAAATCTGCTTAGCCATTTAACATTTTAAGAGTCTTACAAATGTGCGAATGATTCAGAATTGTGTGTGCCAGTCCTGTAGCGTGCTCAGTGATTGCAGTATGAAGCATGATCAATTCTTTGGATATATTTTGTTGTGATTGTATGTTACAATCAACAAAATCATTGACCGAGTGGGCAAACTGCTGTTGTGCGTCTGAGCATACTTTATATACTTATATATATGTTTATGTATATATATATATATATATATATATATATATATATATATATATATGTGTGTGTGTGTTTATATATTTATATGTTTATATATTAAATATGCACCCACCCCACATGAATGAGGTAATGTTACATGTTACATGTTACACATGTATGTTGTTTTTTTGTCCATTAGAAGTCATTCAATACAAAACAAATCATAAAAATAATGATAATAATACTGGTTGTCTTAGAATTACGAGACTGAAAATGTAATTACATTCGAAGCTCTGGGGAAACTTGAATTATACAATGTTTCGCTGGGGCTACCAAGCGTATATCAAATTAGAGGTCCTTACAAGGCTACACGTACCACCCAGCATGTACTCTTCTTTTCCTAAACAGAATCACGTACCCTTTAACTTATTCACAGACAGCCTTTAATCCGCTGGTGTGCCTCTAGTCTCATTATTTTGCATTTAGTCGGTTCCTTAGAAGTCCAGTCTAATCATTTCCAAAGTGGCTGAGCTGCGCTTTCGTGAGTAAAGAACATTCTAATGAAAGCACCCACACTTGACTCAGTGGATTCTGTCCAGTTTATTTTCATCAATATGTTATTACTCACAGTCACTTCACTGAATACGGAGAAAAACAGAATGGGTGTGGGGTATGATTCCAGGCCGACTCCTGCTCTAGACATTATGATGGAGTGATACATCCAACCAGGATTCTTAGTTTAGGTCGCTAGAGCAGACAGTGTATCAAACAAGTTATAATTCCAGTGTCTGTTCTCAGACAGCAAAGATGCTGCAACAGATCACAGTAACTAGTCTAAACAAAGGTGTGACACCCCAGGGTGTTTTTCTTTGTCATTTTTAGATCATAAAAGCCAATCCAAGAAAAGCTTCCTTCTTCTGTTTAAAGGAAATACCGGCCTAAGACGGCCGTGCATATCTGTTGTGTGGGTGCATCAGAACGCAGAGCATGGTGTTGTCTGTGCTCTTTGAGCTAGCTGGATTAAACTGTGTCTTGTCCCACATTTTAGCATAAGCTGACAGCGTGTTTTTTTTTTCCAGATGAGATTTATTCTTTGCATCTTAATTATCCTTCTTTTACATGTTTTCACAGTAAAGCATCAATTTTTTTTTTTTTTCTGTTTTTAAATGGGGATCACCTTGCGTTTGTACCAGAGGTTTTCTATTGATATTTATCTGGTCTTATGTTGATGAATAAAAATAAATGGGCAGATTAAAAAAAAGATTTGTCGTAAATTGGAGTGCGCTGATTTACAATTCAGTGGAGATGGTTGCATTGAATTTTTCTGGATGTTTGCAATGCTAACTAAATCCACTAATTCTCTTTTACAAGTTTACAGGGAACCAACTATTAAAATGCAGGAAAACTGGAAGTAGTCTGAGATGCATGATGCATAATTTGTATCTGATTATCCACAGAATGAAACTGTCGTTTTATGGGATTGACCTGGATTAGAAGAGGAGACTCAGGGACCACCAACTTGAACACCCTCTGTGGAATTGTCACTAGGCACATAGGCACACAGACTATGAAGTAGGACACGGACTCTCTTAACCCTCCTATAGCAATCTGGCGTGCTTGTCTGTTAGAGCTGTAATGTATGCATGCTCTGATTATATACTGCCAACATTTCAGGCAGACTTGCACTGTTCTTGAGTTAGAGGCTGCCCTTAATCACGAGCACCCAAGTGGCCTAATGTGTGGAAGCCTATGCCTGCCAGAGACTGATCCTGTGCAGTGACGTCCAGGTTAGCGTATCCTGCTGCCCGCTCACCTGTCCGCCAGCGCCAGGATGTCTCGGGGCGAGCTGATCGAGCTGCAGGAGCTGACCCTGGATGATCGGATTGAGCTGACCACCCCGCCGGCGCCCCGGACCCCCCGGCTGGAGCGGGTGAACGCCCTGCGCATCAGCCCAGGGAAGGTTCCGGAGCTCCTGAGCAGGGTGCGGATAATTCGGCTGCTGGGGGAGAGCATCGACCCGCGTCTCACCGACGATAAAGGGGAGGGGCATGATTTCCAGCCCTGCACCCATGCCCAGCCCACCTGGTGTGACCTGTGTGGAGACTTCATCTGGGGCCTATACAAGCAGAGCCTGCGCTGCACCCGTGAGTAGCACCAGACGTGTCCATCTGAGCCACTCAGCAGTTTATCTCCCTATCGCTCCATCTCTGTTTTTGTCTGTGGACATGTTTGTCTATCCCCTGTCTTTCTGTCTGCCTGCTTGCCTTCCTGTCTGTCTCCGTGTTTGTCTGTACATTTGCCTGCCTGCGTGTTTGTCTGCTGTGCTGTCAGTTTGTCTGTCTGCCTGCCTGCTTGTCTGTTTCTTCTGTATATCTGCCTGTCTGGCTGTTTGAAACATCCTGCAGTGGAAGGGGGATAGGGGCCTACTGGCAGTGCTGCAGCCAAGCACTAGAACCCTCCAACTAACAAGGTTGCTGAAACATCTAGGGAGGAATAAATAAGCTTTTTGTGATGCCCTCCCATTCATACCCCTCTGCATTCATTAGCTTTGAATAGACACAAGGATTTAATGAGGAGGTTTTGTATCAGAGAGAACATGGCTGCACAAAACCAGCTTAGAGTGGGCTTGGATACTGTCAGTTGGAAAATATGGAGGCCGTGTACTTCCACTTGCAATCTTGTGGACTTGATACTCACCAGAAAAAGAACATCAGACTTCAGTCTCTTTGTAGGCAGTCACTCTGTGATGGCTGCCAACAGGGCATATTTTATTATTTCTGCGCTCTCTTCCTCTGTCTCAATTGTCTTGAGCACTTGGAAGGTAAACTTCCTTCCCCCTCACTGATATCTGCTCCTGTGTAAACCCAACAATGTTTGACTGTTTGTGAATGGATGTTTTAATGGATAATAGTTGGGATCTGTTATTGAAGCAGAGCACAAACTTTGTTCTGATAAAGGATTATTTGCATTTCCAAATGGAACTCTGAGCAAAACAGCCTTTGTCTGCAGCAACTGCCTGAAAATCACCCAGCATCCTGACACCAGTATGAGTGTTTGATATCCCGTCTCTTTAGGTTTGATTTACATTGGGGTCAGTTTTGCTGTGTCACTTACCCTCGTGTCCCATTACTAATGAGAGCCCTAAATTCTGAGACCCTGTGTGACTACAGTAGAACTCCTGAGGACAGAGGTGATGGTTTCGTAGCTGTGACACGAGCCCCTGCAGTCCTCAATACACAACCTTTTCTCAAGTCACTCCTATTGTCAGCCCACACCCCATTTTCTTCAAACAGTACCCACAGCACAGTACCTTACACTGATCTGTCTTTGAGATTGTAAAGTACACACAGGAAGTACTTTAGCTTCTGTATGGTGCCACGTAAGGGATGTAGTTACTGTTGCTATGGTCTTTGGGATTCCCCTATACGTTGTAAATGGCAAATCTGTTTTGTGTTGGCATCTCATAAAACGGTGACTTTGAATACAGCGACACCACTGTGAGCTTGCTTTGCATGTGGTAGTATGGTCACTGGTTTCCGCATACGTGTAGTAATGGTCAGAGTTAAGAAACTGCTTCTGAGTAGAAATGTATACAATTTGACGCTAGAGTTCCACAAACTCTTAGGCAGATAGGTGTACATAACTGTCGGTGTACAGTATGCCATCTGGCAGAGACAATACCTGAATTCCTTCCCCAAGGAAGTCCCATTTGTCCGCCTGCAGCCGTTTCTCAAGTCTCTCACAAGCCACATCACCTGTGCCAGGACTTCGGAGACAGATCCAGTTCAAGGCTGTGATCTCTATCACCTCTGTGAGAGAGAGGCCAGTGCTAGTGAGAATCTGGAGATCAGATTCTGATGGAAGTCATGATGATAATTTGGTTGTGAAATTCACAAAGATGATGTGTCCATTAGGCTTTGGTTCATAGTTGACAGCAGCGAATAACAACCTTTGTGTAAAACTTAAGCATTCATAGTTAAAGTTTTTTAAAAAAGAATGATTCTGTTTGTGCTCAGTTTTGGCCTGAAACTATGACCCTTGAACCCTTACTATACCAAACAAACACAGTTATCTGTCCTCAACTTTGTGTGTACAGATGTCCAGGCCACCTCAGCAATTATTTTCAGATGTTCAGCTGGGCCTAACGCATGAATGCTCTTTTCTGTGAGCTCAGCATTATACGTGGCACAGCGCACGGGCAGCACACCTGCCTTCTCACAGATGACAGTGGCAGATAGAGCACAGAACAGGAAAGAGAAACCATGTGTGAATGAATGCAAGAGAGAGAGGGAGGGAGAGGTTACAGTAACACTACCCTCCTCTGACACGCAGTGCCGCTGCTGAGGTCAGCTCGTCTCGCCGCCCAAATGCTGCTCTTTCAAAGAAACTGCTGCTGTTTCCCGCTCTGTCTCGGCTCCCTCAGGTTTTGCTTCAGCTTTTACCCCCAGAGTTCTCATTTTTCGTTTGGCTCATGGAATTCCTGCAGTTCCTCCTGAGTAGTTTGTTTGACTTTGGTGTCAGCAGGTTTTTGTCAATTTGTTTTAGTTAGTTCTTGGTTTGCCCCTCTGTCTGTGCCCCAGGCAGAGTGCTTAACGGAGGGGGGGGCAGCGTGGGCTTAGCTCCTCCAGGTAAGGTTGCATTTCACCAGATGTGACCACTGGCACACTAAGTCACACACTAGAAAAAGACCTACAGGTCTCCGAATGCTTGGCAGTTATATAAAACCACTGTGTTTAACACCCACAGCATTAACGGAAACGATTTCCCCTTAAGTAGCACTTTGACACTTAAGGGTGTTTTTAAATGTTTGTTTAACATTCTTCACACAGCAGTAGGGTTAAGGGGAAGTATTATAGAATTTCAGCAGAAGCTACATTTTCTTTTTTAGCTCCCATTGAAGAAAATTTCTGCTCTCTGTCTCTGCACAGGCCAATTACTATAATTTGCATACAGTTATTTCTGTGCATGTTCCTCAAGTGGTTGAGATGCTAGTTCAAGAGACCCCAGGAGACATGCCAGTCAAACCTCCTGCTACAGCACTTCGCTCTTTGTTTTCAGCACTTTGCATGTGCCACTGACCCAAACCAAACCCTGGCACATGCACTTCTTTCCAGAAAATGTTTTACTCTTGCCACTGACCCAGACCTGGGCTTGGAGAAGGCGGGGGCCGGCACGCCTTAGTCCGGGGTCGGGGCACCAGAGTGGGGCGGGAGCAGGCGTCCTATCACCAGGAAGCTCTGGGATGTTTTCACTACATGCTCAAAACACTGACAGCTGGACTCGTGGGGAGTGACCATGAGGGGTCTTTGTTCTCTCACAGAGGAAGCAGGAAGTGGACATGATAACTTTTAGGGGTCAGTTCGAGAAACATGAACACAATAAAAACAGCTCCGAAAAGAAAAAAACTGAGAACACCAGAGAAATAGAGCAGCGCTCCCTTTCCTTTAAGTGTTGTGTCCGAGGTCTTCATAGTGTTGCTCCTTGCTAGCTATTCGATAATGTTCACCATTTTTTAGCAAGAGGATGTGTGTAGGAACAGCTCTGTATTTCCCTAGTAGGGTTTTTGAAGTAGGTGTCTTGACTTTGCATATGTAATATGTTTATCTCTGCATGTTTATATCTATATGATGATGTTAAATTAAAGTGTGAACATCAAAGCATAGGCGGGTCTCACAGGAGGTTTTGTCGATATGTTAACAATAACAAGGCCTCATTGCTATCGAGCAAAAGGAGAAATAAAAAAGATAACTCCAGTGCACCTTCCTCCTGATTAGGACTTTCCCACCATGTGGTAAAACTTTTGACTGGTCAGCTCTATTCTGAGTTTTCAGTTAGTGAGCAGCTCCACCCCCCCCCCCCCCCCCCCCCCCTCCCTTACTTGGTTAGTGTACAGGAACCTCAGCAGCACAAATACTGCTTCATTCCCAGGGTCTCAAAGAGTAGCTTCCCAAAGCTTGTCCTTTCAGCCACCAACCAATTGTTAGACAAAAACAGAGCTTATAGCCTCAGAGATGGGTATTGAATGAAATGTTTTGTTAACCTCATTGCTAATGGTTGGTAGTCTGAAGTCGTTGTAACACCCTGCCTCATTTAATGATCAGTGTCATCGGTGCATGCAGAACCCAGCAGAAGGGCACTGAGAAAGACAGCACCACAGACATGCAGACACGCAAACATGGACATCCCCTGGCCACATGACCGTTATCTGCTCTGTAGAATTGTGTGAGGAACATGTAGGTGTTTTTTAATGTCTCATTTTATCCTTGTCTTTCAGCAGTGGGGCATCCTCACACGTAATGTTGTCATTAAAGGATTAGCTATGTTTACACTTGCAGGCAGATTTCATTTTATCATCTGACATCTTAGCAGTGAAGTTGTTCTGGATAATCTTCTGTTTTAAAAAGCATGCCACAAGGTAGATACTGGATTAACTTCTCTATCTGCTCAATGTGATAAGGTCTTTACACAACCCAAGTTCCTTATTTGATACTCTCAGCCAAAAGGGAAAGTGCAGCGATTCAAGGCAAAACAGTGTTGCTCCTCCTCTCAGCTCTGATACGTCAAGCCCTGGAAGTGTGTTTATTGTCACTCCTCAAATCCAACAGCCACATTTTCCACAGAGAGGTGCGAGTTTCAAGGACAGAGCCCATATTAAGATCCTTGCCCTTGGTATAGGGCTCATTAGTTTGGTCTGTAGAGCTGTGACATAGAAACACATTCATTTTCCCATCACAGCAGTGTAGTAGCATCCTTCATACAGTGTGTTTTCATTAATCAAAGTGTGGTCTAATATTCTGTTTTAGCATATTTGATTCTCTTTCTAGTATGCTGTAGGGAAGCAGGTGGCACCATATACTAAGCGCTTTGACATGAAATCAGTTTTTCTAAAACTGTGTTGCTAAGCTGATTAGAACTGAACATGTTGCCGATTTGTGTGTGAAAAGGCCTGATGGATCTGCATGGTAAGAACAGGAGCTGATTGTGCAGTTTGCTGGTCATGAATATTCAAGCTGTGATGCCATGGGAGCTGTGCGTGTTTCCTCCCGGCTCTTGCCTGTTTGTTGTAGTGCTCACAGCCTTTGTGCAGCTGCTGGCCTGGACGCTGATCTGGAAACAGTGGGGGCTCTGTGTGAGCACCAGAGGGGAGCCGGCCCCCTCTCTAGGGCAGAGTCGGGGGTGGCGGGCTAGGGGTGGGATGCCAGCAAAGCACAGAGACAGGCAAGGGAGGGGGGTCAGGGTAAGCAAGCCATGGATGGGATGGGAATTAGCAGACACCCCTGTTAAAGGCTAAAGTAATCTTCACCCCTTTGAGAGGCCCTCATTCACTGCAACACAAGGTGGTTTAATAGATATTTGTCTCTAAAATTGGTGAAATATAAAGCTGTGTGTGATTTTTGACAGTCTCTTCTCATAGCTGTGGCGGATAACGTGCAGTGTAACAGCTGGTGTATTTCCCTGTTAATCTCTTAGATTCTGCCATGGCCCTAGCCTCATTGACTCGTCTCCTTCCCATCATGCCTTGCTAAGCACTGCATACAGACCAGAAAACTGGAGTGCTTTGTCTAATTTAATGTCCTTCTTTTCTCAGCCATTTGTCCAGTGAGCTGATGAGTGATTAGTCTTTGCTGTGAGGCTCCTAGTAGAACATATGCCTTGGTGTAACTTGCCAGTGGGTAGTTACTGAACAACAGGCAAATAGTGTAGAACTCTCTGATCTCTGGGCTCAAAAATCAGGGATACAAGAGAAGAGTACAACTTGGTTATTCATTTCTTATTCATTTTGAGGACAGTGGTGTGTGCGTCCACTGCATGCTGTTTAATCTTACATGTAACATTGCTGTTGTCTAATCAATAGAGGATGAAGTGCACCTGCTTTGTAAGGCTTCACTACAATTCTGTCTATTTATGTGCTGTGTTATTTTGAAAGCACACTTGCTTCTTTCCTCTGAGGAACCACCCTTTACACTAATGTCCTGTTGAACATGTTAGACATTTGGTGTCACTGAGAGACTAAGGGAACATGTGTGCGAGTACAGTATGTGTGTCCTTTCACAGTACTGTCTCCAGGGCCCCACAGATTCCAAGCAGCACAAGTGTTGTGGTTGTGTTGACAAGAGAGATTTTCATCCTCTACAACAATCATTGAAAAATATCGAGTAACAGCCGCATTATGCACACGTCTATATTGGGCAGCATAAACTGCTGAAGTTTGTCAGCGGTGTGGTGTACGCACCTCTGCGTGGATGAGCTGTGGTTGGAAAAGTACAGAAGACGAAAGAGCGAGTGAGCGTGTGTGCTCGCCGTCGCTGCGTGAGTGGAGACGTGCTATATGCGCTGTGGTTTTCTGGCTGGGCGGTGAGACCGAGTCAGAGCGAGGGCTGTGCTAAAGCAGAGAGAAATGGAGGAGGGTGCGGTCTGTGTGCCTCATCAGGTCCTCCCACAGGCGTCTTGACATGAGGCTGTGTGTGTGTGTGGAGCCACTGCATCTTTTCTTTTAGCCCTGAACAAGGCCAGAGAAGAGGCCATGCTTATGTCCTTTATTTAACTGTGTTCTCTGCTTGTTTTTAATTTTACCATTCCCCTGATGGTCTGCGGGAGAGCCACAAAAACACCATGAAGACATCTGGTCCTAAGTACTTGTGTGTTCTGTCTTTATTTCATACCCATCCAAATAAGACAGTAAAGGGAAACAAATTGTTATATGGCAATGATGGCTTTATTTTCAGGAATACATTTGCTTTTCCTACCTACATTTAAGTAGAACAACTGACTGTCAACGTTTCTTTGCAGTGCAGAATGAACTGTTTTCTGATTTAACAGACATTAAAGAGAATACTTGTGTCTGAAAATCTTCATTTGATATAATGGAGATTTTTCTGTTGATGTTGCTTTGGTATTAATCTGGAATCCCCAAAGAAAGAAGATTTAGAATAAAAAGAAAATCAGGGCTAAGCCCTGTAAGTGGATTCTGCATGTTCTGAACCGCTTCTGGTCATATTTGTCATGATTTAAAATTGCCACAAGAGGGCAGTGCAAACCTAGAACACTTGACTCAGTCTATAGACAAGGGAAGGAAAAGCAAGAAATCCATTATAAAGACATGGCCAAGTTTGGACACTTCCTCCTCCTCTCCCTACAGACTTGAGTAATTATCTTTTACAAGCTTGGTTTGATCTGGGAGGCCCAGGAAACAACATGCCAGGAATGACTGGAAAGGGGTGATGGCTGTACTTCTTGTGAAACTCTATGATCTCCTTTTCAGACTGGAGTGTCTCATAACTGTGTCATTGCAGTTGAAGTGTCTAGTTCCCTGTGGCTAATCACCTTTTTCATGCTAGATTAACAGACTGGAATGCGTGCTGTTCTAAACTCCAGGGATTTCGTTCCAGTGATGTCACCCTGGTTCATATGCCTCACTACAGTTTATGTTCTGTAATGCCCTAGCTAGTGTTCATGGACAGAGGCAGATAATGCGTTATATCCAGTTTTTACATACACATATAACACATATTTAACTTGCTTTAGGATTCTTCCTGCTTCTCCCCTTCACCACAGTGACAGATTATCAGGGTGCCATATTGTTAGTGTCAGGACTCAGACGTGTAGTTGATGTGGGCAGGAGGAGCAACTGAGACAAAAAAAAAAGTAGAGAAAAGATCCCAAAGGACCCGGCCTTGTGGGCTCAGTTACCTCAGAGCAGGCTGTTAGTTTGAGAAAGGATACAGGAGACACAATGAGGAAGGTAAGGAAAGCCATGTAATGGATCCTTAGTGTGATTCAGCAGCTCCCCCACAGGGGGGAAGCCAGCCTGCGCTGTGAACTCTGCGCAGGGTTCCACGTTGTCAGAAACGCCCCCCCGCCACCCCCCCACATTCTCAGCTGCCGGCCTCGTGAGGGCCGCGCTTGTGCCTGAGGAAGGCCCTGGCTGATGTAATGCCCCGGCAATGTCAGGACTGTGAGCAAACACAGAGCAGCCCGGTCTGAGGAGGCGCGCAGGCATGTGACCAAAGGGTGACCGAATACTGTTCCCTCCACCAAAGGGGAAGCATGAATTTATCTACGCATTACTTTATTTACTTTCTCACTTTAGAAACCCTTTGTTTTAAATAGGAATTGTGGTTGTTCATCTAGTTCTGGACCAAAAATAAATTTAAAATATCTCATTAATACCCGTACCTAACCATCCATTGTCTTAAACCTGAACTTTAAAGCCTACAATAAACAAACCCCATAGGTGCAGGCTACAGATGTCAGATCTGCAGAAAAAAGGCAACCTTGGGCAAATTATCCTGCCTATGGATACCAAGTCTTCCCAAACTCAGTTGGTGCTTGGGTTGGCTGGGGTGAGGGGTTGCGATTAGGGTATGAGCTATGGACGCCACACCCACTGCCACACTATCACACCAATGGGCAAAATATCTGTAGAACAGACTGCCTTTCAGTAAATCAGACTCTTTTTCGTTTTGGAACATCGTGAGCCTCATACCCACCCCAAGGCACCCATATTACTTTACTGCAGTACTCGTGCCTGTTGCCGCAGTCAGCTGCTGATCACTTACAGTACCCTGGAAAACTCCCCTCAGTATCCAGAGGTTTCATATTCTGTGCATGCCTTGTATCTTAATTTTGTTTTTGAGCCAAAATATAATTATGATTGTTTGCATTAAAAAACTAATGAGGTGAATTACCTTTAATTACGGTGAGTACAATCCATTAAGATGAGAAACATCCTTAACATGTCTAATCATTCCCAGAATCCAATAAACACATCTCAAAATGTTCATATGAGATTATCACCAAAAGAGAATTTCTTTCTTACAGTGTATATTCAAATTGAGAAGCATCCCCATCATGTATGTCTGTGGTACAGAATGAATGGAAGATTTATTCTTCTCATGCTTTCCATGTTAAAATGGACATTTTTTTTTGCCAAAATCCAAAATCTACCCCCCACTACTCATGAGGATGTAAATGGAATTGTACAAATATTAATTTTTAACTCAGTTATTTTAAACTTTTTATTTTTTAGTAAACAAATGTAAATTGTGATACAAAACCCTGGATTTTAGCTTAAGTGAAAGGGGGAATATTTAAAATGTCAACATTGTATTCAAATCGAAAAAGATGACATAAACTGTCTTAGCACCTTGTTGTACCGTCCAGTAATTTGGATGGTGCCTGTGTCAGCCACACGCTGGTACAAAGTATAACTGGGTGTTTCAGATATAATGTGTACATGCACTGAATGCACTGAGTCTGAGTGTACCTCTCCTTTGTCCCTTGTTTGCTTTGCAGATGTTTGTATGTTTGTGTCAGTGTAAAAAAAAAATGGCATTAGCCTGTGTTTAGACTAACTGCATGAGTGTGTGCAGCAGACAAATGGCCTAATTCCAATGTGTCTACACCTGACTGCACAAACTATTACTGCGTGGGGAGAAAGCTCTCTCCTTACAGCGTGATTTGTGTTTCTGTTGGGTCATAATGTTTAGAGTGGGTATTTCAGACAGACAGACTGTTTTGAGCTGAGGAAGCTGTGAGCGGTTATATGTGCCATGTGATGCACGCTGATTCAGGGCATTGCCATCCACCCTTGCCTTTCACTCTAACTCTTTTCCAAGATTTTGACTCATTGACTCACTCTATCCTTAATGGAATGCTGTTGTACTGATTGATGATAATGACACAACCTGACGAATCTTTGTCTGTAATCTAAATTTGAATCGCCTTCCTCTCTTTTCTCCCGCTCACAGACTGCAGGTTCACCTGCCACTATCGCTGCCGAGCTCTCATCCAATTAGACTGCAGCTCTGAACGTGGAACTTTAACTGACCAGCCAGATAATGTGGAGGACACCATAGAGACAGACACCAATGTGGTAAGGAAAAATGACAAGTGCATCTGTTTTAGATAAGGAGCTGTCTTTCTCTGAATGTACTTGTGGTCTGTATTTAATGCCCGTTTTGTTTTCTTTGTTAATTCACTCTCTTGCTGTGTGTGTTTTTTTTTTTTAGCATGACCACTGTGTCCAAAATTATTTGTTTCTTCACAGAAGCATTAGCTATTGGATGAGACAGTATCATAGCCAAACAGAATAAAGTCATTTGTTTTCTGGTCTTGGGTCTGAATCTGCAGGGATCTTTCATCTAAGCACATGTGGTCAGGCGCCATCATTATTTCCCCAGGGGTGAGCAAAGGAGAGGGGGGTAGCCAAACACACAGCCATCTCCACCCATTCTACATATTCATATGAAAGCGCTCCATTCTCAGTTGATCTGTTGTAGCAGCACAGCAGATGCACAACTACCGTGACTTCACGGGCCTAAACTGTAGATTAGACATGTGACACCATGTTACAACAGTGACTGCTGTCAGCGTCTGTGATAAGACTATGCTACAGAACCTAGCAGTAATGTGACCTATGCGTCCTCAGCCTGAAGGACCCTGCCAGTCTGTCCATAGCGTTATCCTGCCTCATACTCTTGGCTGTGAGGGGGTTGGGATGAGGGGTTTTTCTGTCAGCTTACATAAAAAGCACCCCATTGATGAAACCTCATAGTGAAATACTGCCCGAGTAAGACTGAATTAGCCACCATCTCTTTTCCTGACTTCAGCTTCTGCCTTTTCACACCTTATCAGTGTCAGAGCCCACAAAATATATGGCGAGCTCATGTAATGCAACATTGTCTTAACACAGTCTGATGAGGGGTTTTAGAACCATTATCAGAAGCTTTCACATGCAGCATTGCCCATAAAAACCCCAGCCAGGGCCCATACGCTGATGAAAGCCAAGATTTATAGGCCTGTGCTAAACGCTGCCTTCGCGTTCTCACATTAGTACAATGGCAGCCAGGCAGTGAGTGATGACTTCTTCCTGTGCCCTGTGCCTTCCCTCCACCACACGTTGCAGGCAGGACAAATGAACGTGCGTGTTTACACCAGCATACACACACACTAGCTCCAGCAGCGCCTTGCAGACTACATACTCCTGTCTGTCTGAAGGGTGTGAAACACGGTAATCTGCGGTAGTAGATGTGATGCTCTGTGCCTTTTTTGTAGCATTACAATTTGAAGTACGACACGTTCATCTTCTGGGAATCCAGGACGATTTTATTCTTACGGGCAGTTGGAATGGAGTCTCAAATAAATGGATAAAAGTGAAGTTTATGTTTTAAACAATGCTCATATTGAATTTAGAAGTGTTTCTAAATGCTTCAAACACTGAATAAATCCCAGGTTAACTTTAAACACATCCAGGACCTTCTCCAAATATTTCTTAAACAGCTATTGGATACCCCCAAAAGAGACAGGGTAAGGGTGGTATATTGCTGATGAAGCATTATTAATATGAAATTACGTGGACACATGCGTTCAGATGTTGCGTGCATGTGTGCACACATATGCACACTCAGAGAGATTAAAACACTTAAAAACGGCCCCCTCGGTGAAACCTGCTGCTATGTATTTGTCTGATGTGGTGCCCAGTCTGAACTCCCTTTCTGCCCAATTTAGGGCACAGCATCTGTGAGCTGGGTTGACGTGCCCAGTCCCCTGGTGTCCAGAGTCTGGCATGGGCCTGCCTGTGCTGTCACCTTCGATCACTCTTCCTCCATCGCCCCTTTGCCCCTCTGCCTCACCCAGCCTGCTGGCAGATGCATTAGTGCCCTTCAGTTCTGCCTTTGATCATTCATTATTCACTGCCTCGTTATTCATTAGTGCCTGTTCTCTGGGAGAGACGGAGGCATTGCAAAGCCTCAGAAAAATATGCTGACCCACTTTAGTCTCTCCAAATGAGAAAATCTGATTGTACTCGTTTTTCTGCAAGTGGCACATGATTGGAGAGATGTTTTCAGACTGTTGGGAGCTGTATGTAGTGTGATATATCGGACAGCCGTTCATTGCACTTCAGTTTCACTTCACTTTCACTTCAACAATGGAATTGAGAGGACATTTCAATGATTTAGATGTGAACATTATGTTCAGTGTATGCATAATATATGTGGCAATATGTTGTTGACTGTCAAAGAGGCCATATCATCCAGTATTTTATGTAAGAAGGGAGACAGTACTGGTGAGTTGTACAGCACCATTGCTGAAGCAAAGCCACTACAATGTATGAAAGTATGTTCATGGGGTCCCCAGGTGAGCAAATCAATGTTGGTATTGTAATGTACTTATGTGGACTATACAGGTGCAATTACAGCCATTTGCACGGGTAATAAACCCATGCTGTCAGCTTTCACAAACTGCGACGGAACAGGGGGTCTCCTCATTGTGTCATGTGGAGTTGGAGGAGGAAGATCATTGAAGTGGTGACCCCCGATTGTCTCCTGGGATCAGGGTTAAGGGCTGGGGGAGTCGCGTGTCTCTATGTACCATCTGTACAAAGAGTCTGGATTTTATTACCTACCTATTCATGCTATGCCAGGGCTGGACACAATTTAAGAGCTTCCAGCAATACCACTTTGGGGAAATAGAGAGGGGGAAGGGGTGGGGGGAGTAAAATGGGGCGGGGGTAGCCTAGCAACATGAAAGGAACTGCACTAATAGAGGACTGCAGGTCAGACCGGGGACAAAGGGAGGCAGCTAACACAGACTCAGTTGCTGTAACACCCCTCTAGTGTGAAAGAAAAACTTAACTTTGGGCCAAGATATTATGGACATCCTCAATGGCCATGAAGCCAGGGGTTTTCACCAGCACTCAAGTGATGCAGATGAGTGGCAGAAACCCAGGCTTGAATGTGGGCTTTCTGTGTGATGAGCCATTGCTTGACCATGATCACAGGCAACTGAGTGTGTGAAAAAAATACTTACTTACCCAGATGCTCCTGTGGTGTAGCCTTCATTGATGATCATGTCATAGTGTGTTACACCAGCGGTGTCAAGACCAGTTTTGTCTTGATTTTGAAAACAAGGCCAGTTAATCGATCTCACTCTCTTATTTATTTATATTGGTCTTAGTCTATCTCGGTGTCATTAATATGCTATACTTTATAAACATAAACTTTGAGCACAACTGTTTTTCAGTCTTGATGTTGTGCTCTGATGGGTTAGATCTTTCTTCTAGTTTCTGGCCAAAGCCACTGTCTTGGTTTTGGACTTGCCCTCTAAACTGTTAGCCTTGGTGTAATATTAAAGTCTGTCTCATAACCCTACCACAACTTGTACCACAACCCCATAATAACACATGGCTTTGCCTATAATGGTTTTCAGAGCAGGGCATTTGATACTATATCACATGTTGTTGTGATCACCAAGCACTGCTTCACATCTGGGTGTGTTGTTCAGCTGAGCGTTAACTGAGATATGTTTAGTGATGTCTCAGTTCCAATCCTTGTAGATCTGTTCTGGAGAGGAGATCTCAGCATTGTTTTGCTTTAGAGTCCTGAGGGTTAGAGAGAGGTTGTGAGGTAGTGAACTATATGGAGTTAGAAACTTGCAGTCCAGGGAAATGAGCTAATGCTTATTTTTGACTACAGAACCGCTTGTCAGGAGCTGAGAATAAGGGTAGCTGTGTAGAGTGGCAGTCAGACTGTTACACTCAATACTCCAGACATGCATGTAGGTCATGGGTTCAAATCTGCAGTTGAACACTGAGTGGCATTTAAGCTGAATGTCTTCACCAAATGAAACACAGAGCTGCTCTAAATGAATTACAGTGCCTGTTATAAATCATCCAGAGTAGGACTGTTTACAAAGCATGCAAATAGTGTCCAGTAAAGCAAGGATTCCTAGTGCAGGAATTCTTGGGTTCACTGAATGAGAATGGTTGTATGACTGAGATGTGTAGGAACAGGTTTGACCTCCATAATGCTAATGTGTCACAGATTTTTTTTTTTACACCTAAGGAGTTGCTTCATTGGAATGGTAAAGATAGTCAGTTGTACTCTAATGAGGCACAGTGTGGGTGTTATGGTTTTTCAATACCTCTTTTTCACAGATGGTCCTTGAAGGTCCATTATCTGGTGGGCTATTATTTTCTATTATTTTTCTCTATTGATACTTCTAACAGCTTTAAGTTGGTTTGGATATGACTGTGCATGTCCTTTTCTTATTCTGTTAATGTCATTTGAAGTAACATTTCCATAGATGATCATCATCATTCCAACATGTGTACCATATACTTGTATTGCGTTCTTCCTTTATTTGAAGAGTACCACGTATGGGTTAGTATAGATAGTCAAGAAAAATGATCATGGACAATAGAAAAAATGTGTTTTTTATGTACACTTATATGGCCAAAAGTATGTGGACACCCCCTCCTAATTATTGAGTTCAGGTGTTTCAGCCACACCGATTGTTAACAGGTGCATAAAATCAAGCACATAGCCTTGCAATCTCCATAGACAAAGCTTAGAAGTAGAATGGATCGTACTGGAGAGCTCAGTGACTTTAAACATGGCACTGTCATAGGATGCCATCTTTGCTACAAGTCAGTTTGCGAAATGCATGCCCCGCTAGATCTCCCCTGGTCAACTGTAAGTGTTATTATTGTCAAGTGGAAGTATCTAGGAACAACAACAGCTCAGCCACGAAGCAGTAGACCACGCAAACTTACAGAGCAGGGCCCCCAAGTGCTGAAGCGCGTAACACGTAAAAACCACTTATTCTCTGTTGAATCACTCAAACTGTCTCTGGCTGCAACATCAGCGCAAGAACTGTCTGTCTGGAGCCTCATGCAATAGGTTTCCATGGCCGAGCAGCTGCACACAAGCCCAACATCACTATGCGCAATGCCAAGCGATGGCTGGAGTGGTGCAAAGCACTCTGCCACTGGACTCTGGAGCAGTGGAAACGCGTTCTCTGCAGTGATGAATCATGCTTCACTATCTGGCAGTCTGATGGACAAATCTGGGTTTGGCAGATGCCAGGAGAGCACTACCTACCGGAATGCACAGTGCCTACTGTAAAGTTGGAGGAGGGATAATGGTCTGGGGCTGTTTTTCAGGGTTTGGGCTAGGCCTCTTAGTTCCAGTGAAGGATAACATTAATGCTACAGCATGCAAAGACATTTTAGACAATTGTATGCTTCCAACTTTGTAGCTCCATATGAATGCCCATGGTTTTGGAATGGAATGTCCAATAAGCTCATACAGGTGTGATGGTCAGGTGTCCACATACTTTTGGCCACATATATATAGTGTATATATAAAGGACATACACAAGTATTGTTCTAAGACTTGTGACTGTAATCTTTCCGCTGATGGTGGTTGGGTGGTGGGTCTCCATCAGCTTCCTTTACAATTTGAGATGCTTGTTTTCAGTGAAGCGTAGAGGTGAGACAGGATGTGAGGTTAGGGATGACATGGACATATTCGGATGGAGATCAAACCTGTGTTGCCTGCCACACCTCAATCAAGCCTACTTCTACATTGCTAAAACTTCCAAGTTCCATAAAATGGCAGCAGGGCATAGCTGTAAGTGGCTCTACTCACATGACTCCTAAGTCATTCTAAAGATGCACATTGTGCTGTCTCTTTGTGGTTTGTGGTTTGTTTGAGTACTGAGTGAAGGGAATGTTTTTGCCTTTGGTACAACAGCTTTACAAAGGCACATGTGTGTATACATCCTGCAGCCTGTATAAGGAACATATGTGACTAATTAAATTTGGTAAATACTGTGTTTCCTTTCCACCCCATGTGGAAAATGAGCTTGTGTGCCAAATTTGTCTCCAGTCTCTGTATTTCCAGTCCACCCAGCTTTCGTATTGAAGTGGTTATTATCTCTCTGTTGAAGCCATAAACATCCATGTCAAAGTTTCCATGTCCTATTTAAGTACATTATTTGTGACTCCCGCATGGCATCTCCTGTAAATTTTCAGATCAGAGGTGTTCAAGCATACATTTTCATTCGTTGTTACTGTGTTCCTTGGCCTCTTAAAATGTATTTCTTTGGAAATGCCGAGTCGAGGAAATACCGTCCTTAATAGAGTGTTGCTATCGATATAGACATTTTTAGTAAGTAGCATGTTACATTTAGTGTGCTTTTCCTTGTGAATGGTCACGATGGGGTTAAATGTCTCCCGCTGGTTCATTTTCAGCGGACAGGAAAAGGGAGGGGTGTGATGTCATTGGGGAGTTGGAATTTCCTTCTGCAGCCAATCAGGGAGGGGCCTCCCTGAGCTGTGTATTTTCTAATCTTAACGGCCAGGGAGGGGCAGCGAGGGAGGAGCAGAGGTGGGACCAGAAGACCACATCCTTACCACAATTAGCTGGACTCCAACGTGGGCACAGGGAGAATTCGGTTAATGTGAAAGTGTAGGAAGGTCGGAACAGAGAATACGTTGTCAGTTTAAAAAACTTTTTGGTATATACAGCAGATAGGTTTTGTTATTTGTTGGTTGACGAACCTCTTAAAACGTTGGTCCTACAGATATTAATTTACGAGATTCGTAGGACAGTCATTTGTATAGTAAATAACCCGCTAGGATAGATACCGTCTATAGCTACCCTGCTATAACTTAAAGAAAGTTACCAGCCGGTTAGCTACCTAGTTACGAGTGGATACACAGGCAATGAGTGACGGCGGCTGCGAGGATCAGACCCCTTCTTTCGAGATGACGTGGGGCAGCACGACTAGCAGCGGTTACTGTAGCCAGGAAGACTCGGACTGCGAATTCGAGCAGTACTTCACTGCGCGCACATCGTTCATCCGCAAGCCCAGGAAAGAAAAGGTGAGACAGCCGACAGTAATAAAATAAAACGGATGAATACATACATAAATATGGTAGACACTGTATTTATCTGAAATTTACTCCTTTGATATTTAAGTGGTTCCGGTGCCCGCACACAACAGCATAAATGAACCTATAGATAAGAAAGGTTGTAAGATATGTTTGAGTAAAGTATATAAAATTCTGGGCAAAACGGAAAGTGAAAATAAACCGAATGCAATGATTCTGTATTTACGCCAACAGCTGTTATTGCCTTCGGGGGAGGGGACTGTATATAATTTCCCACTCAGACTATTCAAGCGATTAATTTCCCTAATTTACATCATACTTCATGATGAACAAAAGTTACCTTTTTCTGTGCACAGCCAATTTGCATCAATATTAGCTCACAGCTCTTCTCTTTGATCCCACAGATAATAGTCCACAGTGCATGGTATATATGCTTTATAAAAAGTAATAAATTCACGTTCACAGACTGTCTCTTCCTATCTTCAGTTTTCATTATTTATTTAATGTTTTTGAGTATAGCTCTGAATATAATACAAAAGGGTATGGTTTAAAGGGGGGTCCCATCTTGCAACATGTTCTGAATATAGGATAAACTAAATTATACGATTTATACATAAATTATATATAAAATGCAATTGAAGTTATTAAAAATCAGGCATGCTCATTTTCAGTTCAGTTTCTTAGATATTCTCAGTTCTAATTAATGAACATTTATGGCTTCAGACCTTGTGCATTTCATGTTTTCTTAGCCTTTTGCTTTTGTTGGGAATGTTGGTAGAGATAATGTCATAATACTAAACACAAACACATACACACGCGCACACACATTTGGAGTTGGAGGTAGGGCACTCACCAACAGCTTTTGTCAGTTACATTTTTCAGTGGAACTTTGTGGGTCAGTGATCGGAGATGTTTTCTTAACCCCAAACTTGTGTTTAGGAAATGAGTCAGGTTTAAGCGCACTGTTGCACAATCACTGAAGGATGAATCATGGTTTGGTTTACTCTTCTAATTGCTTGATCTCACCATTATTCACGAATGACACACCATAGGACGGGTTTTTTTTTTTTTTTTTTTTTTTTTTAATAACCGGAGGGATCTGAACACATGGCACAAGTTTTTTGTTCCTGACACATTACCCCCCGAATGCATTTATGAAAGAGCATTTATTGTGCAAAGACCCTGGCTGATCAAATGCCTATTAGAGGGCACTGACCAGGGAGGAAACTTAATTTTGCTCCATTGTGTTGAAGGGGACAGCTGAATAATACAAAGCTGCAATTTTATTACTTGGCAGTCTAGACTGTCTGTACAGATTGAGGCTCCCATCCGCTGCATATCATTTTGCAGAGTGGTGGGCACGTGCGAGCATAATGTAATCAGTGTGACTGCTTTGGTTAAGCATGTCATTTTGGTGAGCATGTGCTCCCCTGAGTTTGTTACTGAGTGACGAATGACCCCCACATTCTGGGTGATGCTCTGGGGGAGGAGAGTCAGCAAGGAAGAATATCAGTATTGCCTCTGATCCTGAAGTGAGAATCCAAGTATATCTTTTTACACCACCAAACCCCCCAAGCCAAGGACATGCTCCAGTTACCTTGTGGAGTGATGGCAAAATAACTTGAATAATATGCCACAGTAAAGTGGGTAGCAGTTCCTTTACTCCTTGGTTAGAAGACTTACACAATTATTGTCGCATTCATCATCAGAAAACATGAATATGATTTGATTACATGTATGTGGCCCATCATCGCATGTAACTTTGAAATAGAATATATGGTGTTCTGATAAGGCCCTTCATCATGAAGTCTCCATCTGTATGGTTTAAAGAGGCAATTAGCCCCTCTCAGCCATCTGATTGGATATTGATCTGTGAGCTCCGGATATTTATTGTCGTGTAAATTGCAGCAGCATCCATCTTAACTTCACTCTGTGCTGGTGCAGCTGAATACATTGCTGAAGGTTGCAGAGTGCACGGTGCAAGTGTTTGTGAGCGCGCTGCGTGAGATTTGAAGAAATATTCACAACGAGATCCACAGTTCTCAGCAGCATTTGGGTGAAAATGGAAGAAAAGAACTTTCACACTTGTGAGCATGTCACATTTCAATTTCAGTTTGCCCAAACTTCAGGTGTTTTGCTTACAAATAAAGGAAACATGGCTGTGCTTTGTGTGTGACGGTCCTATTTTAATATGAACTGTATATACACATACATGATTATATAATCCAGCTACATTGTCCAGCTGGTCCAGGGCCTGTCTGATGGAACACCCTTGTTTCCTGCAGCCTGTTTCCTGTGGCAGGGCCTCTGTCGTTTTTGTCTTGGCTGGTGTCCGCATTTCATTTCCAGAGGTCCGTTGGGTACTGAGAGGACGTGCGCACCTGTGTCCCTTCTGTCCTCACTCACTGTTGACACACGCAGAAAGTTTACCTCTTCACTTCCTCTCTGCCTTGAGACCGTATCCTGTCTGTCTTACAGGAAAACACCCAAACATCGACACTCTTCAAAATTCTGGTTTAACTTTTCATTATAATGCTATTTTTTCAATTTATTTCTCGTTTCAAGAAAAATTCGCACTCCTCTTAAATGGCAGTCAAATGGACAGTTTTGCATGTGACTGCATGCTCTGTCACTGCCCGTGTCTCTACAAACATAGTAATTGACCCCCCTTCCCAGCCCAAGCACTGTATGACATCCAGCACTAGTTAACATGTACTCCTTTCAGCTCCCAATAATGGGCACCTCCTCCCATCTGCACCATTAAAACCGTTGCTCAACATTAGCCTATTGAACTGGGCCCACTTCCTAGTAACTCGCTGAGACAGCTGCTATATTCATTCACCCTTTACAGGAGCAACATGAGTAATAGATGAATGAAATGCTGGTAATGTCATGTTTGTGGTGTAAAGGTAGTCTTCTGCATGTATAACAAGTTTTTAGTATAAAACTCAGAAGTTGTCTTCACTTAAAACAGCAGTAATGAATGTAGCATCGGTGAAGACTTTATCACTGTTCATGTACAAACACATGATGGTGTGTGGCAGTGGTTTGTGATATTCGACACATTATACAGTTTCACTTCAAATCAAATAGAAATAGGGCTGTTGTGAATTACTGTACAAATAGACAATAATGTACTTTACAGTGATTGCTATCGTATGTCATGTAGTGTCCAACTGTGTGACATTTTGGGGAAAAAAGCTCAGTTTATTTATTTTTCTGTTCCGGAAGCCAGCCTTTCTGAAAGCTCCCAGTTATACTGAGAGCAGCCATTAAAAGTGCTGGCTTTACTGATTTTGCCTACTGCCTCGAATTAGCCTCACTGTCAAGTGTGTTTATTCAGCTGGGAATAATTCCATTTTTGACATAAAGTGTTGGTACTTGCTGTTAAAATAATAAAACTAATGCTACTAATAAAACCGAGAGTAAAGAGATGCTGTTCTGTGTGGAAATTATCAGGACGCAATAAAGACTGGCTTGCGTTATAGACCAAAGCATAAATGTAGCTCAATGCATGCTTGTGTGTGTGTGGTGCACATGACAGGACAGATTTGTTCTGTATGAAAGGAACACTTTTCTTTGGTGGATTTCCTCTCCTGTTCCTCAGGAAAAGCTGGCCTTCCTCGTGTTCCTGCTGGTCAGGGCTGGAGGAGAAAGGGCCAAGGCCAGGGGAAGGAAGTGAAGGTCCACCCTGTTGGTCTGCTCCACCTGACTGGGCGGTGCAGTTGGAGAGAGGCCAGGCTTTGTCCTGGGCCTGGGAAGGGACACGTAGCTATCCCTGACCTCTGTCCTTTTGTAAGGTTTCAGCAGAGTAGTGAAATGTGGAATCATCTCTGCATGGAATAGTGAATGGCCATCTCTGCTTATTTTCCATGGTTGAAGCTTGTTTTTTTCCATAAGAATAATTTATGGGGACTTTTGGTTACATTCCAGGAGGTATCATTTTAATTTTGTGGTTGTTGCATTATGGGGTGCACAATGGTCCACACACCAAACTGCAAAGGATAACTTCTGCAATGTAACCAATACCCCTCATAAATCAGTACAGATTTCCCCTTCTCAAAGCTGTGAATGTTGGTGATGCTGCATGCTGTCAAATTTACTGTATAGTTACTGTATAGTGTAGTATACTGTATTGTTCAAGCACAAGTCATAGAAACATTCTGATGAATTAGTCAGTGTCCTTTTTAACCAGCCTAGAATATGCCCAGAAAAGGTGTATATACCAGATTTTACAGAGGGGTTCTTATCCAAAATCATGTAACGGATGGGCAGAAAGTGCAGTGTGACCGTTAAACCGTTTCCACTGTATATGTGTGTGTCTCAGGCTTGGCTCTTCTGGGAGAAGTGCTGGTGAGACAGAGGGAGGCATTGTAGTTGTCTCTGGTGTGGCGAGAGAGAGTCTATCTGAGCAGCTATTTTTACATGAACATAGAGCTGTGGAATGCAGACCAAAGCAACCACAGACTTGGCGGAGAACTGCTCTGTTTGGCATGGCACCTCCTGTTTCGCAGTGGGGAGGAGCCGAAGAATCCGATTGGATGGCACTGACGTCATAGTTTTCTGTTAAGCCGTGTCGACAGGAAGTGTGCAGTCTGATGCAACAGGGAGTTCAGCTCCACTGTGGGAAAGTCAGTGGGGCTAAAGAGAGGAATGGGGGTGGGAGCTGGTGGTAGGTGGAGGGCGAGACAGGAAGTCAGTACAGTGGACAATGCCAGCATTTAGACTGCTGTGTGAGGCAAGATGGCTGTTAGCGATAGATAAGATTCAGGCAAACATAAAAATTATATGATGGACTGCTCCATCCTATTCCAGTAAAGAATTGGTCTTTAAAGTGACTAAAAGTTTGACCTTAAAGCAATCAATCCATTTCAGCGCATGTGTTTATATTCAGAATCGTGCTACACATAACTATGCACTAGTCTGGTTAAACCCTAATAAACAGCAGGGCTATGATAAGCCAGTGAAAATGAGACCCCGCAGACATGGGATACATTTTACAGTTGTGTACCCAGCTGCTTCAGGGCAAGCCCTTCATGAATATTTCCCAAGACACTGAAGACCCAGGCTGGTGTGTTCCTGTAGACTGTGACTAGGAGATCTGTTTTACTGTGATCATTGGGACAGGTTGTTGATAACTTATATCCTCAAGCATTAACCCTGAGTCAGTTTCAGCTGTTTTAACATAATGGCAGAAAATATAGTGATCGTTGGGTAGGCTGATTCCAGATCAGATGTAGAGGGAAGAAAATAACTAGGGCCTAATGACGGTAGCAGGGAGGTGTTCTGTTGATGTTGCATTTCCTTGTGCAACCATGTCTGGTCCAAACCTCTCTTTCCAGCAGTTCATCTAAAGCACAGTGATCGTAAGGTGTTGCCAACTCCATCTCATGTCTCACTCAGTCCGAGTATGACATTCTTAATAGTAGATGAAATTGTAAACTGAAATGTTGCTCTATTTGTAAATGCTCTGATACCTGCTCTGTCATAACTCAATTGCTGTAATGGAGCATTGTGACATATCTGCTGTGTACACTGCAAATGGATTTGGGTTAGATAGAAGGACCAACATAGGGAAAGTCAACTCTAGATGGGGAGGAATAACAAATGTACTTTGAAGTAACAAAGGACCTCTATTTTAAGTGCAGAGGAAGTTTTTTATAGGGACATTCGCATTGGAGAGTTGTTTTGAAGGCCTGAGCCTTCAGCCATTTTAATAATACACGGGTCAGAGAAGCAAGGGAAGTGGCTATAATTGGTTGTTAGATGACAGAATTTTCTATTGTTGAAAATGAGACATTAGAAAAATAGAATTGTAGAAATGAGGAACTGCAAGTGTTTACGGTTCCGATCGCTTCTCCAGTCTTTTTGCTCTGCGCAGAACTATCCAGGCAGACATCCATCCCCGTGTCTTTACTCTAGATATGTAATTAAGTTAGCTAGTGAACAGGAACTAGGAACAACGACCAGTTGTCACGTCTGCCACAAGGCACACTCAGTCAGTGAATCATATGACTTTAACAAGATGAGGGGCAAACTACAGGGAAAAGTCTGGAGAATAAATATCTATTTCCAGAAAATGATCTGCTGTTAGGTTCATTAAAATATGGAATGATTCAACCTGGATTCATCATCTACAAAACCTGCTAACCCCCCCTGTCCCCCCATCTAGAACCCCCCACCCCGTGTTCCTGTTTTAAACCCAGTCTTTTTCAAGCATTTACTGTATTACTGGTAAGCTAGTAAAACTCTCCTTTGACATCTATTAACTTGCTGACAAAGGAACTTTCTAATAGTTTACTATTGTTGTTGTTGAAGTCTTTAGTCATTTGATAAACAATTTAACAGAGAGTGTGTCTGCTCCACAGTGGCTCTGGCCTCTGAAAGTGTACTTTTTTAGTTGTGTTACATTCTAATGTACAGTATGCTTTTTCACAGCTGATGTAATTACCCTGGATTGGATTATAAATCAACAAATGCCCCTGCTATACCACCATCCCCCATTATCCCCCATGACAAGAGGTGCACATGTGTTCAGGAAGGGGGGGAAACAGCAGACTGTCTGTACAGGCCTCAGCCATAAAAACATTTCCCCTTGAAACAGTGTGTCTGCACTGCCAGTCAGCAGCTGTGCTGTCTCTGTCAGGCATTTACAAGGACCCCAGGCGACTGTGTGCTGTGCTGTCACGCTGCGATGTATACGGCTCGGTGTGCTGTGTCACAGTTCAGGCCCCGTTCGTTCTCTGCTCCCCGCGGTGTGTTGGGGCAGCTCGGGGGGCGGGGGGGACTTGTGTTTGAGTCGCTAGAATGTGCGCGGCTGCTGCGCTGGGATCAGATACGAAAAGGAGAGCCCTGACCTCTCTGCTCCCTGCTGAAAGGCCGTCCATCCACACAATCGTAAAAATGAAATCTGGCCCCGCAGCAGGACCGGCATTGTCTGCATGTGGGTGTTAAAATATTGCTCCATTCAGCAAATGAATGTTCCAGAAGAGATGAATGTTCGCATTGTCTTTTCTTTTTAAAACCCTGTCAAACCCCTGAAAGTGGGCACAGTGACAGCTCTGAAGTTTTAAACTCGCTGCGTTTTCATGGTTCAAGATGATGAACTTGATGGACAGTGGTGGCTCCAGGGGCTATAAACCAAGTTTCATGTACGGTATTTTTTTTTCATCTTCTGTTTTTCGATCTCTGATAGAGGTTTCCATCGCGTTAACAGGTTTCCCTCCCCAGGGTATAAATTGTCCCCCACAACGGAGGACATTGATGAATGGGGACCCAGCCAGAGTCTGTCTCCCTCCTGTTGAGAAATTTAATAAAACGCACACGCGGTTCCCGAGGGCAGTTATTGAATGAGGCCCCACTCCCTACAGCACGCTTGTAAAGAGTGTGAAAAAGGGGGCTTCTCGCCCGATGACCGACAGCATTAATCTGGTGGTTGATGGGCGACACGGCTGCTCATGCGATAAGTGCTGTATCGCAGCTCAAGCAGACCCCTCTCCCAGCACTCCAAATTAAACTCAACGGGAAGGGTCACATGCAGACCCCCGGGGGAGGTCTGTCACCCACCCCCCACAGCCCCCCAAACCAACTGCCCCTGCCGCCCCCCCCCCAGCTGGGACAATGCCTGCGGCTTGCCCCGAATAAACCCTCAGAGCCACACAGATTAAACTAAAGCTCTGCCGTTTCCTCCCAGAACAATAGTCCCAGGAAGTCAGTTTCTAATTAAAACTGAGACAGTATGACTAGTGCTTTTTTTCCATTCGTGTGCTATGACGGTACACCTGAAAATGCCACACAGTGATCAGCATAAGTCTATCTTGTTGGGTAGGCCTGTTTTATGGGGTGCTGGGAATTGTCCAGTAGCTGTTACACCTTTTAACGTACACACTGTTAAACATATGGAAGGGTGAGGATTCCTTCATGAAGGCGGCGTTTATCACGTGAGTCTGAGCACCGTGAGCCTAGTTTAGCTTGGAACACATGACTAGACTGTCACGAGATGCCTCTCTGCACCCTGAGGGCCCCGCACATCTGTGCCATTAGGTAGGGCCGAGAGACCAGGCTGGTCTGTGGCACAATGACGGTTTTGTGTTCGTGTATGAAGTTCAAGCCGCCCCCAGGCTGAGCACTGTGTCAAACCAAACCTTTCTGGAGGTTTCTCAGCTGGGAGGCTTTGGCTTCACTCCAGCGCTGTATAATGGACCTCAGTGCTGAGGTGTGGGCCGAGCTTCAGCCTCAAAGCCATTTTCTGTGTGACATTATTCTTCTTCCATGTGGTTCCTCTCAGATCTAACTCAATAAACATAGCCTGCTCACACACACGTGTAGACTCTAACCTTTCCATGTGAGTGTGTGTGTGCACTACTGTCACTGCTTGAGAAACCCTAATGCTCCAAAAAAAGGACCAGTGTGCATATTTCCTTTCAGTACATTCTTATCTATTTCTAGTGCACATAATCACGCTGTGTCTTCGGGGACTTGTGGAAGTCATGCAGATTTTAAATTGGGCTGAAGAAATAAACAAGGTCCCAAGAAAAGAGGATCATAGATACATATCCCAGAGACAGAGTGGGAATATTTGCTATTCTGCTGGGAGAACATAACATACTGCTAGATCGGTTTAAAATATGTTTTCTAGGCATTCCTCAGGAGGTTATAAGGGTGGTATTACAAATGAATGCACCGTGCTTCCAAGCTGTTCTACTGTATTTCTTACAAATTTTGTGTTTCTGTGGAGTTTTCCTGAATATATAGTCTGATATGGTGTATGTATACATACATGTGTGCAGCTCATGAGCTGAGTATTACACTACTCTATTCCCAAAGGGCATTATTATTCAGCTTTTCAGTGCTTCCAGCACAATGTAGGCAGCTGAGGTAAAGGGCTGCGGTTTATGTGTACTGCAAGTCACTCTGAGCAAGGCTGACCTTATGGCTCATTTGCTTCCTTTTTAACCGCTGTGCCCTGCGGCACAGAATGAAACAGGATAAATGGGGATTCAGAGGGCTGTGGGTCATTATTGATGACGTTTGCAGCCATTAGACTTGAGGGTGGAATATGAGATGACTCAAAGTAAAGTCATTAACACATCAGCTAAGTAACAAGAGTGCATAAATTGACTGATCATGAGCCCGACCCTCTGTAAGTGCAGTTGCAGAATGAAAGCTACTGATGTGATGTTACTGTCAATGGCTTCTCTGTTTTTGGGTAACGAATGAATTATAACAATACAAAGGCCTGTTTAAAAAAAAAAAAAAAAAAAAAAGCACCAGGATGCATCGATGCAGTGCTCCCACTGCTGTCAAAGGAAGGCTGTCTACTGACCCCGTGTGGCAGGCTGATAGATTGTTCCTGCCAAGTTTATTTGAGCTTTCATAGTCATTGTTTGAATTGCCAGTTTAATCAGGTCTCCTCAATATGTGCTAGATGCCTGCTCTGGCAAACATTGTATTACAAGACTTAAGAAGGTTTATTGTGTTGGGCTGGTTCAGTTTCACCTGAATGAGCCTGTGAATGACCTGCTCAATTAAGAGCAAGCAGACTGCTGGATAACCATAATCTCCTCTGTCTCTCTGGCGCAGGATGAGCAGATTGAGTGGGGCAAACAGGAGCTTTCTCACAGTGAGATTGAGCAGAAGGTGAAGGAGTACAATGCTCAGATCAACAGCAACCTCTTCATGGCCCTGGTGAGTGAAAACACAGATTCAGACTCATTGCATACACTCAACAAGCAAACCCACAACATCAGACACCAAGACAGAGACAAATCATTCTCAAAAAGGATTATTTTTGGACGTAGTCTGCTTATGCAGTCTTTCTGTTCCTTTCATCACTGTAATCAAGACTTCTTTTCCTCCACGATACAGAACAAAGATGGCTCCTACACTGGGTTCATCAAGGTCCACTTTAAGCTGGTGCGGCCCGTCTCAGTTCCTCCGCCCCGCAAGGCAGCCACGCCGCAGGAGGGGGGCCGGCGGGCCACAGGGGTGAAGCGCCGCACCTCCTTCTACCTGCCCAAGGACACTGCCAAGCACCTGCACATCAGCTCTCGAACCCGGGCCCGTGAGGTCATCGAAGCGCTGCTCAACAAGTTCACTGTGGTGGACAACCCCCGCAAGTTTGCCCTGTTTGAACGCAGCGAGCGCCACGATCAAGGTGAGTCCAGGTGGTGTCAGTACTGATACATAGTGCTAATATTAAGCAACACCAGCTATATTTGCACATCATAGTAACACAGCACGGTAACACCTGGCAACACCAGCCATGCTCACACACAATGCTAACACACAGAAATGCCAGCCATATTCACACACCACTCTAATGCACCACATTAAGACACAATGACAACTGCCATATCCATACACCCACACATTAATACATATAACACTGCACAGAGCAGAAATACTGATTATAAATCTATGTATAGACAATCCCTTTCTCAGAGCCCTGAAAACAAAACTGTCAGGGACTAAAGGAGGTTCTCAGGCTTCTCTTGTGTCTCTGGTTGGTTGGGTGTACATGTGTGAAGCTGAATTTTTCCTCACTTTGTAGGCAATGTGTGGTAGGCTCTGGGTGTTGGTAAAATGTACCCTGTATCCGTCTCTCAGTATTTCTGCAAAGACAGGCGCTTCCTGTTTCTGCCTGTCTTTCACCCTTTATTTCTTTTTTCTGGTTTCTCTTTCACTCAACTCCTGTTTTTTTTCTCTCAGTCTCTTTCTTGTTCAGTGTTCACTGTGAAGGTGGAGCTGGTTTTGTGTGTTTGTGTGAAGAGTAACCCTCTCCCTCCCTCTCTCTCAGTGTACCTGCGGAAGCTGGGAGATGACGAGCGACCGCTGCATCTGCGTCTGTGTGCAGGGCCCAGTGAGAAGGCCCTCAGCCTGGTGCTGAAGGAGAATGAGACCGGAGAGGTCAATGTGAGTACAGCTGTACAATATGGGTCTGAGTTGAACCAGAGGACACAAGTCTGTCATGTCTCCTACAAACAGAATCATGAATATAAACAGCCAAAAAACAGCTTTGGACTGATTTCCAGTTAAGCTCAATTATACAACTGGAAATTCTGTGGAAAGGAAGAATTGAATTATACATGAACAGATAAAAAAATAAATTGGCATCCTCCCACACCAGCATTGCCAGGGCCAAGAATAAAACCGGTGACTCAAGTCTGACATGACTCCCCGGGCCTTGGTGTGGTGTACCAACTCTGTATAATTGGTACTTTGCCTTGTAGCACAAAGCACATTTATACATTTCCATATCTGTTGCACAAGACTAAAAATTGCTTTAGGTACTGCTAGTCCAGTAAAGGCGAAAATGGTATAATGTCATGCCCTACAGTTGCAGTGTTTGATCATTATTGCATATTTACTTGTTTCCTTAAAGCTGTTCTTCCTTTTTTCTCCCTTTTCCTCCACAATATTATATCCTCCCCCCAGTGGGATGCCTTCACAGTCCCAGAGCTGCACAACTTCCTGCGTATCCTGCAGCGCGAGGAGGAGGAACACGTTAAGCAAATAGTGCAGCGCTACGCTCGTGCCCGGGACAAGATGCGGGAGGCGTTGGCTGGCAGCACCCCGGGTTGACAGGCGTCCTCTGGCGGGGGACCCCGCACTTCTGACTGGCGGCCACCAGAGGGCCACCTGTCACCCCTGAATCCAAAGAACCCAGCTGACAGTGTGTGAGAACAGGGCGTGGTGCCACCAAAGTGGTGGTAGTCCTGAGAGCGAGAGTGAGAACCGTGAAGTGCCTTCGACCTAGAGAGAATGAGTTGTTCCTGTGAGAGAACGAGCGAGCGCAAGAGAGAGAGAAAATGTGCCTGACGTAAGGCCTAGCTGTATCCAGTTGTGTCAGCCCTGACAGACTCATGTTGTACCTTCAGCACTTCCTGTAAACAGATTTTTTTTTCTGCACTGAAGTGGCACAAAAATGTTCTGTCAGGTTGTCATTGCTGCTGCTGCTGCTGCTGTTGTTAATGTTGCCCCCCCAACCCCCCAACTTTTCCTCCACTTCCCTTGACCCCTGTACCTCTGTGAGATGGAGTGACTTTGAGTGACAGGAGAGCTGGGAGTGTGTTGGCGAGTTCTGTGATTGACAGGTGTGTGGATGTGATGTCTGACCCTAATGCATTAGTCACCAGGACAACATAAGAAGCACTCTGGGAAACTAGACTTTGCTAAACTGGAAACTGGTGCTTTTTACCTCTGGGGGTGTGTGATAAGGGGTGGGGGTGGGCTTGAGTCATCTTCCCTCCTTTACAGAGGGTTGTAAGATGAAGAATGATTGACCTCTTTATTCTGTAACACTTTTTCACCTTTCTGTGTTCTCTGTCAACTTTAATTATTTTTTTGTAATATTCTGTTAACTTGTATTTTGGGGGTAGAACCACAGTACATCACTTACTTGGTTCTGGTAGACCCCTCTCTCAACCACTACTGTCTTTGTCAATGACTCCTCTGTTTTCATTAAAACAACCTCTGTCTGAGTTTAAATACTTAAGTATCCATCATCTAATCTTCTTTAAACTCTTACTGCTTGAAGGTCTTTCATACATGATCTAATTCTAGAGAGTATGTGCACAATAAATGTATTCCCCCACCTAAACGTGTTGTCTTCTGTTGAGTTGGGTGAGAGTTATGCCTGTAATTTGCAGTGCTTGCAATGTCAGTCATGTATGGGGATATACACAAGGATATACACCTTGCTCAAAGTTGCAACTTCAGCACCCCACGTACAATTCAAACAAACAAACCCAAGATCCTAAATCTCATGCTCTAACATCTACTCATATGTGACTTTCTCTAGCTATGAATAAAATGGAACACAAGAGAATACTTTGCATTCCTCACTGCTGATATACCTCAGTACGCGGTGTTCATGTGAATGACATTTCTTGCAATAGATTGCCATTAATAGTGGTTGACTGTTGTATCAGATGGAGAAATTGAATCCTTCAATGAGGTATTTAAAATATCCTGTTTTGAATCCTGAGAAATTCCCCAAAACTTTGCAACCTCCTAAAACTTCTGTAAGGTTTAAAAGAAAATGGTATGCATTATTTTTCATTAACATTAAGACTATACGTCAACTGTGAAAGCCTGTTTAAACCCCTTTATAAAACAACGCAAGTTTACGAGTAACTAAACCCACCTTTCTATTTTGTATAAGGGGGCACTGATAGGGATACAGGACAAAAAATCTGGCGGATAGAGGACGTTATAAACCACACTATTCGTAGGATTGCGTCTTTAACATAGAGGAGCTAACATTTCAACTTAGATTGAGGATATTTTAAAGGATCCACTCATTGGTTATTGTGCAGATGGTTATTGTGATTTGACGGTATATTTTCGTACCGAGGGAGATCATAATTTCACTTGCCTGAAAGTCCTTTCAAGTCAGTCTGCCCCCTACTGTTAACAAGTTGTTTGCTTCAACACATTTGGATACGCTGACCACTTAAACACAGGCACATCTGAGAACGTAATAATTCAACATGATAGGCCCATGATAGGCCGATAAACGGACTGCTTTGTTACTTAATTACCGGTGGTCACTTTAACTTAATGCACTCTGATGAATTTAGACATTAAATGAAATTCACTTGTTGAGGCAATGGATTTTGGTGTATCATATTTGCTGTTTCTCCAGTTATGCAAACACAAGCCTAATTTGATTTTGAATCATCAAATATATCCTGCTAATAGTATCTGTTATTTATTTTGTTATGGATGTCAAATTATACTGTTAGCTGCATGAACGACTTCATCCCGGTTGCCGAATGTGAAAGTCAAAGAAGAGGTCCATTACGGAACGTTTACTTACAACAGACTACAAAAATGGCCATCGACACTATCTTGGTTTACTATTTTTCCTAGCAGCAACTGAAAAATATAAACATTACTTTGCTAACTACCTGTCACTCAGTTAAAATATTGATCTCAATTGTAAGTAATCGCAGAGAAATGCGTGTAGTGTATGTGGTTTCTAGAATCCAGATTTAACCACAGATCCTCCATATCACACTCCAGTACAGTTGGTGGCAGCACTGCACCTTTTCCAGATGCCAAAAAATGAAGAGATCCTAATTATCCATGTCACATGGCATAAGTAACTGGAGTCGGAAATGATGTAGCTGGTTCAAGTCGCAGTATCGTTGTGTCTGCACAGAAACCTCTGGAGCTCAAGGAGGGTCCGTAATTTTATGCAGGTAGCTTGCTAAATAGCATAAAAAGTAATCATGACAATATAGTTTACAATATCGGCACTCATTGTTTTAAAAGAACGAATGCCGTCGGTATGACATGATATTGCATCGGCGTTAAATAGCCAGATGACGCTGCTAACTGTAGGTTAGCTAACGAACCTGCTAGCTAGCTCATGCTATGAGACTTATCAGCTTTATGATGTTTTGACCTGCTTTTCGACAGGCCTTAGCGGACCGGCTAGTTGGATAGATAGTCACAGAGAAACTAGATATCTAGCTTGTTGGCTAACACGCGGTGGAAATCGGCCAGTTATTTCATTGACAGAGTGAATATCAATACACAACTGCGATTGCCTCCATGTGAGCTAACTGTTATATAGCTGCGCAGCTATTCAAGTCATTAGCTGAGGCGCGTAGCTTGCTAGCTAGCTAACGAAGACCGGAGAAATAGCAACGTAGCTGGGTAACTGATTTTCATTATCTCGGCAGCTGTTAGTTGGAAGTCGACATACTATAAAAATCTTCGCTAAGACTATAAGTCTAGCTAAGGGTAGGCGTAAAGACCTGGGCGGAGGTGTCGCAAGGCTGGCTGGCAATCTGGTTGGCTATATCTAACTAATGTTAGCTAAATCTAACTAATGTAACCTGGCTGGCTGGTTGGCTAGCGTTAGCTATCTAGTCTAGCTGTCGTCCACAGCTCGGAAGGTTTGAGATTCCACCAATTATGCAAAATTCGATTTCAAATGCAGCAGAGCAGTGCATCTTTTGTAAAATGGAGATATTTGGATAATAAACTGACATCTTAAACTGTCCGTCTAAACTCTACCTTATCTGATCAAAGTGTTGGGATTTTACGTAAAGAAGCAAGAGGTTAGCTAGCTAGTTGGTAAACAGACGGTTAGTTATCACTTCAACCCTGTAACTGAAGCGAATAGTCACGTTTCTGCTGAGCTAGACTTGCTCTTGTACTGGCAGTGTCTGAACTAGACCCCAGTTCTTAAAAACATGTACATTTTCTTTGTAATGTCTTTTCAGATTTAAACGCGTGCCCCGGGCTAATAGCGCTTTACCTAGTCTGACACTTTTCTTTGGTGTCTCACGCCAAAAAATAATGTTCCGGCGCTGAACATGGGAGGTAGTGGCTCCAAATCCAAAGGCTTTTGGCCTTTTTCCGGCTCCGGTACCGGCACTGATCCAGCAAATGAGGGAAACGAGCAGGCGCTGGCGAGGCTCCGAGGCGCCAGAAATGCTACGCCGTTCGTGTTTACAAGAAGGAGGTAAATATAGTCGCACGTTTACTAAGGAGTGACATTTAGCGGCATCTGATCGCTTAAGAGCTATAGTTGGCGTCCTGTTAGATGGTACTGTTTATTCACTTTAAGCTAATGAAGGTGTATGCCAACTGAGCCACAAGTAGGTTTGATTAAACTGTTAATTGAATGCTGGATTCTTGACATAGACATAGACGACTCTGTTTGAGCATCTTCGCTGTACGATCCAGTTTACCATGCAGTTGGTGCTCGGTGAAATGAATTGATGAATAGAACTTTGAGGACCAGGGCTGGGAAATGGTGAATTGCTGAATTTATGTTGCATCTGTTTGCCTTGAAGTGTAAATAAGCCAAAGTCAACTGTTGTCAGCTGCATAACTGCATATTTTCCATAGTTATTATTGAACCTTAAAGTAGCCCCATGTTTTTGCCCATTCCACTCTTGGTAAAGTAAGCATTGATTGAGACTGAACAGGGACTATTTAATCTGCATTGTTCTAGAACACAAAAAACTTGATTAGTGGAAGTTTGGAATGGTTAAACAATTAAATTTGGTCACACTGACACTGATGTGCCCATGACTGAGAGCCACATACATGCAAGATAATTGTACAATCTTGGAAAATTTCATTATTTGACTACACATAATGCCAGGCATTTTCATTAGTTTAAAAACCATTTCGATCCCCTTTGAGCTTTATTGACGGCTTCCCACTTCCTTGGCTTGCAGTCACGGTTCCTGCAGTATTGCATCTCATGCGGTTTTCACAGCAGTCCTGAGCTCTCATTGGCTCTTAAGGTTCAGCCCCTTTGGCCGTGATGTGGTTGTGTGTTCTCAATGGCACTTCTACAAGAATGCATGGTTGGGCAACTCGTAAGCCCACCTTCCTCCTTTCCCATTCAACATCTGCAGTCTGCTGGCACCTGAACAAATGGCTTTTCCTCTGCCTCCAAAATTTGCTGCTTAAGCTGATCTTAAAAGTTCCTTGATCAGTAGTGCAGCGAGATAAAAAAACGTTTGCTCAGCATAAGTGTACATTTCTATATTTGTGGAATAATTCCTTTTGACTACCAGAGAAGCTGAAGCAGGCCTTTACATTTGGCATCTGCTTTATTTTTGTCTGGTAATTAATACACCAGAACCCAGTGTTGTTTGGTCTTTTGGTGTTTTTCATGCCTGTAGCTGTTGAACGTTTGCTACATCCTTAGCTCTCTGTACTACGACGAAGATGGTGATCTGGCCCATGAGTTCTACGAGGAAACCGTTGTGACAAAGAATGGCCGCAAGAGGGCGAAGCTGAAGAGAATTCAAAAGAATCTAATACCTCAGGTGAGTGGGATACGGTTGGCTATTGATGCAGTGTCAAACAGACTGAGACAAACGTTAGTCAGAGGTGTGTATGTAATAATACAGTGTCAGTCAGTGCTGTGCTCAGCACTTCTAAGTCTACACTTCTACGTGACCATAGCCTGCCTGATATGTGATGTTATTCGATTTGTTTATGTAAATGAATGTACAGTGTACTTTGTCCAGAGAGGGGCCTTTTGAATGTGCTGTATGTCTACAAAGGCAACTTTAATGACGTATGGTATTGACTGCAAACATGAAATAAAAAGGAAGTCCGTACAGCTGACAGTGACTAGGAGTCCACAGCCGCAGAATAAATTATCCTTGTTCTGCTTGGGTAGGGGAGATGTGGGGGCAGAGTCTGTTAGTCTCACTGCTCTCATGCACTGTGTCAGGCACCAGTGAGCCAATTAGCTGACCTCCAGGAGGTTTGGCTATTCTACATCCGGCCTCCTAGGTGTTCTGTAGTCAGGAAAATGGGGGTTGTCACTTGTGAATGTATCAGAATGATTGCATTCATCGTGCTTAAGCATTTCTGCACAACTACAGTGGTTGCTGGGGATTCCCAAGTTAGGGTGCATGTATGAAAGGAGAAAAATCAAAGAAAGGGAAAATGGGGCAAATGGTTCTTGTTCAATGTGCCTGCTTTGCATTGCATATAGTTATGATCTTTCTAATAACATTATTACATTCTTATTAGAGCTCTTTCCTCAGAAAAATTGTTTAGGGAGCTATCTTTGCTTTTTTGCTTTGTCACCAGTTTGCCTTCACTGGCCCTGTGGTGTTTCTCTGACACTGCTTTGTGCTGCGGTCTCTGTTTGCAGGGAATCGTGAAGCTGGACCACCCTCGGATCCATGTGGATTTCCCCGTTGTTCTGTGCGAAGTGTGAGGCTGCCCAGGACGTTCTGGGAGACTAGGCTAAGGCCAGCGTTTGACAAAACTCCGCCCCTCCCCCTGAATCCTCCCATTGAGCCCTTGTCATCCTGAACTTCATTCTCACCGTGGTGTTCCTCAGAGAGGGCTTGCAGCACCCCCGTGTGGGCAGAGGGGTTCACTGTGAGCTGAATGGCTGCTGTCTTCGCCTAGCTTGTGGAAACCGTACAGCATAGTCAACGAAATGGGGCTGGTGTGGATATTTTCCAGCTTGATGGCTGAAAATGACTTTGGGAGGAAAAGAAGAGGAAAAGACAATGAACAATAAATAATCAGTCCAGCTTTCCCACCTTGTCTGAAACATACAGCACAGGTCATTGTGTAAGGTTGCTCTTATAGGAAACTGTCTTCTGTGTTTCAACCAAGTGCAGTCCAGCCTCCCTAGAATATAATGAATCCTACAGTGTGTATCTTTTAATTAGGCCTTTGGTGTGAATGGTCAGTGGTACTGTTGTGTGATGCCAAGGATAAATAAATTAGTTGGAATTCGGGAAAGGAGGGACTTGCGTGTGTAACTTACCAGACTAGTAGGCTTTGTGTGTTTGAAGTTGTTATGGTAGTTTTCAACAGCTAGAAGTTTAGCTGAATGATGCCAGTGTGAAGCTAGGTTGACTGTGGTGCAAAGGTGCCAGTTTTTGGCTGTGTCTGGAGGAGGCTGCTCCAGAAACTGTGGTGTCCCCCACTCATGCACCCCTAAATTGAGTGAGTGAGTGGCTCTAGCAGCATTGACCTTTTACTGCAAGTCCAGCAGCCACAACCGGTAGTTTTTGTATAACATGTTGGGTTTTTGTGAGTTTGTGTGTGGCTTTTCAAGGACAAGGCTTACCTGATTCAGGGCTTTGTAAAGGGGTTTGTATTCCAGGGAGGAAATCTGACGCATGGTTTTCTTAGCGTCCACTAAAGACCCGCTGCTGCGTGTTTTAAAAAAAAAAAAAAACGTGTTGATTATATCATGCATGGCGTGCCCCATGAAATCAATATTTCTGCTGCTTCTGCATTTCAGACCAGTAGGTGTCAGTTATAATAGCATAGATGTAGGAGGGCTCACCATTGTAAGTTAGCTGTACATTTATCTGGGAGTCTCTTTTGGTACGTTAAAAGATTAATTTAGCATTATTACCCTGGCTGTTTCACTATTACATGTGCAGATGCTTAAGTGAGCAAGGCCTAATACATCAGGTCTTTCCACCATTGTGACAGTAAAGGGTGAACAATATCACTTGGTTTCTGGTTAGGGTCTGGCCTTGGGGTTTACTCATGAGACATTCACTGGCAGGTGTAATCAAATATGGTAGACAGAGATCTTGCACTCCCCCTGGATTTCTGTCTTCAGTTTACTGAGGGGTTGTCAGACCACATATTAGATGTAAAAGCCCAGTGGCATCTAATTTAGGATGTGAATCTTTTTCAAAGCATGTCTGATCTGTTTGCCTGGGGTGTGTTTAGAGGTTGACTCAGTCCATTTTTACTTAAAACGGATGCTTTGTCACAGCGTGGTATTTTGCAAAAGAAACCTCCTGCTGTTATGTAAAAAGATATCCAGCAGCCCTTTGATTGCTGTTAACTTTTGCAAATGTCTCTGATATTACATGGTACTCTCGCACTCTCTGATGCAGGCTTAAGGAGTGGCTACTTCCCAAATAGCAAGTGAACCATCTTTGGTGCAGTTATTGAAGAAGTGTAATGCACTGGTATACCACAAGGAGGTAGCAGGAGAGAGCCCTCTGGAAGGGCACAAGCAGTGTGGTGTCAGGTTTCAAGCTGGCAGCTTCCTCCTCATCTGTGATTGTGAGCCTCCTCTCCCTTGGGCCTGTAGGCTCTGCTGTTTGGCCCGAAGAGTGCAGAGGTGGCACAGCCTAGCTGTTTCCCCGGCAGACCCCCCTCAGCCTCCATTGTTCTAAACAGCCAATCAGAGCAGGGTGCCCAAGGGCCACAGGCAGGAAAGGGTTCGGTTTTAGCTCTCTCCAGGCCTGAGGAAGTACAGGCTCAGACAGGTCCCTTCACAGCCACAGCATTTCTGTCAGAGTGGAATTACACACAGAAATGGTAGCAGCTGTTTACAGCGTGTCACAGTGCTTGTCTTTTGTGACAGTGCAGATGGCAATGTGGTAGAAAGTTCTGTCTGTCTCTCTCTCATGCTACTTCAGACCATCCTTGTGCTTATTCAGTTCTTACACAATAGCCGGAGCTCAACAGCTTGTTAGCAGTGTTGTAACTGTCAGAAGTGGTCTATAGATGTACTAGATAGTGGTGAAGTACGTTAGGGGTGTGTCTGAACTGTTTTAGGGCTTATTTGGAAATGAAAAGGCATAATCCCAGTAGCATATGTGTCCATTTGCTTGTTTGTATGGATATGTATCAAGCATTTCGTTCACATGGCTTGTACCAGGTAATGGGCACCTTCCCTTAGGTATGCACAAGTCAAACATTTTGATTGATGTTAGAAAGGAATTTCATTTTGTTAATCTGCTGGTCAGCCACCTGGGCATTGTCCGTCAATATAAAAGCATGCAGAAGATTAGTGTAATACCCACCCTGACTGAAAGGAAAGCATGATGATACAGGGAAGATACTAGAATATTTCTATAGCAAATTTCCGATCTATCTGATTTGTTTTTAAAAAGACATTGAAAACATGGCAGTCTGAGTAAGATGAAACCCATGTGTTTCCCACAGTTTTCGGTTCAGATTATCTTCATGTGGAAGTTTGGGTTCTCATGCTCTTCAGCGCTCTGAAGTCTGTTTCCTAAGGACATGTTGCTCTAACCTTTTTCTTAGACGATCCATGTTATTAAAGTCAATCACTAGACAACCCCGCCACCCGGAAAGCATCCTTTCACATACACTGTCACTGGCCGAGACGGTTGCGATTACGTATGTGTAGGTCTATGCAAGTGCTCACTCTGACACTTTTCAAACCGTAGAGTCTGAACATAATCAGCTGCGGTATGGCGTGTGTGAGGAAGTTATCTCTAGGAGCATGTTTTGCATCACATGTGTGTTCCATGCTGAAGCAGTGGCCACATATACCGTCCATTGCATAGAGGATCCGCTCTGAATTTTGTCTTAATTTATTTTAAAGGTTGGCCTGTAGTAGTCAGTCCTCGGCTAAAGAAGGGCATCGCTTTCAGGCAAACTGTCCAATGAACAGATCGTGTTTCACTATATGGAAGCTGCTGGAAGGGGTTGGAGCAGTCACCTGCCTTTCTCTAGCAGTTGTCAGCCACGCACTCTCTGTGAGAAAAGAGAAAGATCGTCATTTCTGCAGCATAATGGCTCATACAACGCCCTCGTACAGTAAAGCAGCACTGATATGTCAGCAAGAGTGTAGAAAGAGTGGGTGGAGCCTGGGCTCTCATTTCACTTGATTTACTTTGCGAAGTGAGTGTTAATTTGATGGGTTGTGCATGACGCAAGTGTTATTGTTTCAGTTGTTTATTCAGGCATTCTTGCAAGAAATGGGGGTGGAATACGCCATGTGGAAAAACCCTTTCCTGATGTGTGTGCTCATCAATGGGTTTTTATCTCATTCAGACTATCATTTTGTTCTTGTAGGGCATTCAGTTGGACTGCAGTTCAAACCGCCCAGGGCGTTTAGCAGCAAATTATAGGTGAACTGTTTTTTTTTTTTTTTTTTCCTCTTTCTTCTTAAATCTGTTCCCCACCTTTCTTCCTTGTAGTTTTTTTTTTTTTAATGCTTTACTTGATAATGAACTGTACTTCAGGGCTTCAGTGAGGGGCAGAGTCCGTTTCACCCTCTACATACATGTTCAGCTCGGTCCTGGTACTTTGGCTTTGCTGGAGTTTACACTGTCAAGGTGCTGAGGGGAAAGTGGGGGGGGGGGTCTATACTCCACTTCAGCTCTGCACAGCTGCCTAGGGAATGGAGACATGGTTTTGCGCAAAACCTCCATGTGTGAACAGTGTCTCTTTAATTGTTTGCAGATGACCTCTGATAATTATACTGTGATTACATTTATTTGTTTGCTCCCCTCCAAAGCTGTGGGCTACCCTTCCTCATGAGTGAGAGAATGTGTACAGCATGCACTCCATTCTCTCTCTTCCTCTCTCTCTCTCTCTCTCTCTCTCTCTCTCTCTCTCTCTCTCTCTCTCTCTGCCCAGTATGGAAATGTAAACTTCTGCTTTCACTGTGACACTGATGATCTTGACCTCACCAATTGGGCGTGTCTCGCTTACGGTGAGCCTGGGAGTGACGCGGTGGTTTGACGGTGCGACGATGCGGCATTCGCTGGGATGGAGCAAGCACGCAGGACGATGGTGGCAAGAATGCATCCATTCGTCCGTCTTCCTGCTGCCTACTACTTCCTTCTGACAATGTTGGAATGGCTTTGTACAGCAGTACGTTTGTAAATTGTGAAAGCTACGTGACATCCATTTTTATATTGAGTTAATACCTGCGTTTGTCCTGGTCACTTGATGTCAGAGAATCAGTTGAATTGGCAGAAAGTGCTTTGGTAAAGGCAAAGAAAATGACCCCTGTTGACAACTTAGGAAAAGGTAAACTGTATTTTCAGACTTTTGAAATTTAGAATTTCGGTCCTGTTGATTTCAGATGTGTTCCCACAGCCACCAACTCAGCCCAGGCAAATGTCTTCTAGTTTGTATAAGTGTACATACCAATAAACCATAAGCAGTACCTCCAGTGCATAATGCTTATCTCGGAGGTGGTGGTGGGGGTGGGGTTTGACCCTTGACCCTTCCATGTAGATACTACAAATCAGTTCTGTTTATATTTATGAATGATTATTTTTTAAGTTATAAGAATGTTTAATTTTGTTTTCATTGTCCTTTATTTGTTTTAAAAGAATAAAACAAAGTCCTCAAGTAAAGAGGTTTGTGTTTTTTTTTTATGCTGCGTTTTTATCCCACACAGGAAGAAATGACATGCTAGGCAAACATTCAGAAGTAGGACTGATGGAGCAGGCCGATGAATAAGGAAAAAATAGACACAGACCAAGCTGCAAAGTAAATTGAGATGCCTCAAGGGGTGAATGGACAGTGTTACAGGTATAAATTCTGCACCGTTTTTCGGGAACAGTTAAACACACTTTCAGCACTGTGTCACCTCTGAAAGATCCTCCATTGCATTTTTTTTGACAAGTTTGGAAAGCCCAAGGATCCTGTCCCCGTTGGATGTCCCCTGTCTAATGGACTTCACATCCGTGGGTGGCTCGGTGGAAAGTGTTAGCTGAACAAGGATGTTGCTGACGTCCACAGCGAGATGCCAGGAGGCAGAAAAGGAAACGGTCCTTTCTGCCTTTCTGTGCGCTGCCTTCAAACGGATCCCCCCTCTCATTCTTTTTTGGCAAAAGCTTAAGTACTTTCCGTGGGAAGCGGCTTTCAAATAACCTGTCTGCGTGTTACCATGTTACCATAGGGCTGAGGGGAATTTGGAAGTCTGAGTTCAGGAATTGCAAGAATGATTTTGTTTTTCCCATTTGTTTGTGTTTCATGAGATGGCAGCTGCCCCCCGAGGTAAGTGTTTTTGTATAAGGTGGCACAGCAGGGGATTAGAATGGGCGTTCTCTGTAAGCTTTGAAATGCCAAGCTAATCCTTGGAGCTGCTCTGAGTTGCAGACGGTCCCAGGCCTCTGTCAGCACTGCTATTCCCTTCCAGGAGTTGCAAGTTGGTTTTTTTTTTTACGTGACATTTAATCCGTTTCAGATCTCGAATCTGGCCAAAACCTCAATGTACTACACGTGAAACCATATTGTCGTAAAGGGCTAAGCTTTCATAAAGATAAGGGGCCTTTTTGACATGCCTTACTTTTGTACAGGGGAAGGTATGAATTCTTTCAGCTTCCAGACTAGAAAGCTCTTTTTGCATATTTTTATGTTCTTGACGGACGTTATGGTAAGAGAACAAAGGCATTTAAAAACACTGTCTTTGGCATCAGCTGAGAAAAGGGAAGGGTTTTGTTCTTTCAGTGTATTATTTTAATCTTGTGCGTGGTCCCGTTTCCCCTTCCCTTGTCAGGCACCAGCAGGCAGCCCCATTTCCAGGGCAGTATCACATTCCTGGCTGCCACTAATTGGTCGGAATGCGGGCGGGGCCGTGTGGAAAAGGTCAGCATCTGCCTGCACCCAAGCAGCGCAGATGGAGAGACCCGCCTTTGATCTGCTCCTTCTTTTTTGTTCTTCAACGGGGCCTTTGAAGTCCTCCTCCTCCACACTTAAGCCGTGTCGGCTGGAGGTGACCTGCTCTGTGCGTCTCTGGTCTGGCCAGGGGACTGCGCTGCCAGACAAGGGCCAGCTCTGAAAGCAGACAGCCAGGACCCTGCTAACTGCTTGAAGCTATAGATCCCCGCTGCGTTTGACTGCCACTGCTTCCCGCTCAGAGGGTCATGAACATCACATAACACTTTTGCCGCTGCAGCTGAGGCCCGTGAGTTACATGTACAGTACAGCCTTTCACTTTGTGGGACAATGGTGCTGGTGTTTCTGTAGCTTTATGCATGCTCTGTTGGTAATACTCTAGGCAGTACCTGTCTGTCCCCCACCTCCTCCATGTGTGGGACACCACCCCTGGGCTGCATGCTGCATGATCTGCTCATGATCTGTTCATGGAAATGAAATGACCAGTATGGAAATACAGTGTTACACTTCTGTTCACCCTCTCTCACAGAGCATCACTGGCCGTCTGCCAGTGTGGACCACTGCCAGCGGTTGAGGGTGGTGGGCTTGCGGTCCCCGATGCCCCAGAAGTCGCCGAGTCAGCTGTGTCTCTGATTATTCTCAGCTGAAAGCGACTCTTATTTTATTTAACCCTAAGTGCCACCCCCTACTGTGAAGCTGAACTTTATGTGCGTATGTGGGCTGTAGACCACAAAACTTCTCCTTAAATGCTAGATGAATTAATGAGGTTATTTCTCTGTAAAGAGAGGAAATTTAACTGTGAGCAGAGAACAGGGCTCACTGCAGGGGAATGAGTACTGGACAATCAATCAGTGTTGCTGCTCATGTGGAGGAGCGGTCAAGACACTAGATTCTGGACCTGAGGGTGATGGTTTCCATTCCTAAGTGATTCATAATGTTCTAAACCTCAGTTTACCTCAGTTGCTCCAGTGGCAATGCAGCTGTACAAATGAGGTGAATGTGTAAGATACAGTAGGTATCCCTGGGTAAGCTTGTTTGTTCAGCACTCAATAATGTTACAATGTCATATTGGGCGTTGTTATGGAAGAATTTTTCTGGCATAGTCCTGCATAGTCTTACAAGGTTAGACCTCTTTATAGCATAATTCAACAACTTTACCTTTTTTGTTTTTGGCTCTAGCCTTGGGTGTTAAAGGTGTACGTTTCTGCCAGCACTGACACACACCTGCTGACATGATCTATGGTGAGTAAATCACCCAGTGGGCAGGGAAAGGGAAGCTCGACACATGCCTTAAGCTCACTTACCAAGGTAAATATTAATCATATGTAAAAGTTGACACTGTGAGTGGTAGCGGTCTCACCAAGCTCGCATTCCGAAGCAGTCCACTGATAGTGAGGCTGCTCTGCAGCTGTGATCTGCGCTCAGCAGCACTGGCCACTGATCAGTGTTTGGCACATGACTGTCCTCCACTCCCTCTGATCAGACCCCGGTGCTGCTGAGGGGAATGCACAGTAAGGGAGTGGTCTGGGCGTCTCAGCCCCTCTGCCTCTCTCACTATGGTCTTCCTGTCCTCCGATAGTGGCAGGAAGCAGAGGAAGGGAGTTGCAGAAGGGAAGCAGGGGTTGGGTCACTCCGAGGTGGCGGATGTACTCTCAAATACCGGCACTGCATCACGCAGAAATCCACTGGCTGCCCAGTCTTGTCTCTCCTCACAAACTCCCTGTGCTGTGCAACAGAATGCACTGAGGCACAGTCTCGACCTTGATGAGAATACAATTTTAAATCAGCTGGCAAGAGGCACGGGGGGAGTCAACAGTAACAAGAACAAGGGGAGTGTTCATCAACCTAGCAGCTGGTAAGTACTCCTTAATGCGAGAGTGAGGTTGCTCACTCCTTTCAAGCTGAATTCCATTCATGTGTCAGTGTCGGCGATATACAGCATGATGTGATGAATGATTTGTCAAACGGAATGATTTATGTGAGCAAACATACCAGCTAAATGAGAAGAGATAAGGAGCTGTTCATTTAGGAGGTGGTCATCTTCAAGGATGAATGTTGTGGTCATTTAAAATACTGCCTAAAATGTTTAACAGTATCAACACTCAGCAGTGACAGGTAAATAGGATTGTGATGACAGATTTTGTGAAATGTTCTTAGTTTTTTTCTTTTCCAATTTCAGTGAATATAGATATTACACATCTCTCACATGTGTATTGCTGATGAATAACACTCACAAGGCTTGTTTCCCCTATACAAATGGTTACATTTTTGGAGAACACAACAGCTCTTATCATGAAAGCATCATTTTACAACGCCCATACAAAATTGTGTAATGTCTAAAGGAGTACCTACTTACAGCTCCTTGTGTCTGTCTAATATAAAATTTTGAATTACTGAGAGGTGGAATTACTCTAGGAACAAATAAACAAAGCAGACAGGGCCCAGGAATCATTACTGGGCTAGTTCATTTTCCTCTCCAGGGATGAGGGTTCATGTAAAGTATTAAAATACATTTTGGAAGCCTTTGCCTCCTTGTGCGTTTATTTCACATGGCATAAGGTGGCAAGGCATATACTTCAGAGTTGGTTGTTAGTACCAACTCATCTCTATAACATGTTGTTACTGACAAGAGATGTTTCTTGTGACAAGCAACAGCACAGCTGCCCTGAGTGTGGTGTCTTGAAAAACAGAGGAAGCTTACCTCATTTAACCTAGCTTCAGAACTGGTTTGTGTTTATTTACTTACTTTGAGCGAAACACGCAAAACACTAAGTGCTTTTCTAGAGATTGGAGAGTATGGTCTCCTTATTTAGAGACAGGGCCTTTCATGGTATAGAATGTCATTCTGCCTTTAAAGACTTATCTTCCATGCAGGCCTAAGTGGGTGGTCCCATCTCCTTACAGGAACCTCTTGGCTATCTGACATCAACTACTCTGGGACTCTCAATTGTTATGTGTTTTTGAGAATGACAGCATGGTTTCATAGAGGAGAGACAAAACTACAAAGCTGACTTTAACGGTGACCCTAAACATTACACTTACACATTCCATCTCATATACCATTTCCAAACAACAAGCCAGCTCAAAAACAAAACACAAATCCCCTTTGTGTCTGTTTCAATAATAGGTAAAGGGTGTGCGTTGCAAATAATGTAATTTCCTTCAGTGTGTTCTCATTCAGTTTGCTGTAGGTTTGAACTGTAGAGTAACACCGTGTGAGTTCACTTCCCTCCCTATTGTATTGGCTTCCTGGCTAAGAGGCAGCTAAGGGGAACTGCTGAGATGGTGTTGTCAGCTCTAGGGGGGAAGGGGAGGTGGGGGTTTTGGACAGGATAGCTGTCCTTTCCCTTTCTCCCAGAATGACATCACCAGGTGAGTCAGCTCCCCTCAGAAAGAACAACCGGGAACACACATCAGAACAGTGCAGCCAGATAGGAAGAGGTCATTGGCTCATTTCCTGCCTGTCATGTGTCACAGGTATGTGGCACATTTGTAATTTTTTTTTTTAAATTAAGTTTAACATTTCCAAAGGCAGAATGCTCAGTTTTTGGAGGGGGCATAGAAAACTTAAAAGTTTCACCTGCTTTGACAAATTTGCAATTTATAAGTTGAATGTATTCTAAATAAACATGCTACAAGGCTGTCACAGTGACTCTGTAGCTTTTCAACTTAGAATTCTGTGTTCAGAACTTTGTTAAGAGTTTCTGTATGGTCATTCAGGGACATATGTGACTGCATAGGGTTAAACCACAAAGACATTGCCTGAGGCTATCAACACATCAGGGACTGCGTAAAATGAAGTTGCACCAGCTGTGTGGCAGATGACCATGTCAGGGTGCAGATGCGCATAAATTGTGTGTAACAAAAAACATCCTCGGAAACCATTAAATGCAATGCCATTTGTTGAGAGTTGGAAAATGTTCAATGAATCTTCCCCTATTCTGACTAAAGTGTTGATTAGTGTACAGTCGAACGTTTGTCATTTGTGTAACGACCTGTTTCTACTACAAATAAACAATGTGAATTTACAAAAAAAGCAATACATGACAATAAACGAATAAGGTATAAGAATGATAATTTACGAGGTAATCATTTTCGCTTTTCTAAAAAAATTAAACCTAAATTACAAGGAGTCCCTCGAGCTTTTAAACTGTAACAAGATACAATCATTGTGTCGCAACACTGGCTGGCAGCGACTGTACCACTTAACCGTGTTTTTTAATCCCCGGCAGCGAAATCCGTGGACTGAACTACTCATGTTCTCAAAGGGGCTTTCATCAAAGATAATTCTGAGAAAAAAAAGGTTAAATAAAAAGAATTTAGCAGTTGCATCTACAGACTGAGGTAGGTGGTTTATAACGAGCTGATACTGTGTAGTGAAGTCTTATCGGTGATGAAGTATCTTCGACTGCTTCCATAGAAATAAGCACTCCGCCTTTTCTAACATATGGAACATGCCGAAGCAGCGCTTTACAGCACATTTAATTGCCCCACTGAAGCAAGAATCGCCAGGCTGTGTGCGCCCAGCGAGATTCCTACCGGAGTAAGGATGTGGTCAGGCGGGGATTGTAGGAATGAAACAAAACGGGAAAAGAAAACAGCAGCAGGATTTTCACAATCCAATAGGGAAAGACACTCCTAAAATGTTTACTGATGGAAACAAAGTGTTGAAAGCGTTTTCTTTGCATGTACTTGTTTGCCAGTTTGATAGTTTGAAAAGCTAGTGTGGCAAGGAATACACCGGGAATGTGGTTACATCGTATTCAAGGTAAAAAAAAAAAATCTGCTTGTGGAAGGGTAAGATATGCTGATTCTGTTTCAAGGTTGCTAATCTTCAGCACCCTGCCTGTCTTCAACTGCTAAACTTTCAGTCTGCTATTATTTCAGAAGTTGCGACAGCACTACATAAATTGCCATAGCCTGCTGTGTTGCGCGTGTGTAAAACGCAGCGCGTGGTTTCGTATTACTGAACTTCAACACTGAGTGGAAATTTAAGATTTAATCGGAATCATCAGTAGGCTATAATTGAGACAGCTGTCATGACATCAGCATCACAGTCTCTTCTAAGATTTACTTTGTCCCGTGAAACGTTTTTCAGACGGATTACCGACCTTCCGAAATGCAATACTGTAGTCGTCTGTCATCTCTTTAGTACTGAGTTCGCTTGGCCCTCCAAGTCATTAAGGGTTAACTGGAACTTTCCCCCCGTTTGTTATTCAGTCAATTTGTGTTTGACAAATCAACAGATGTTATTTGTTCACTTAGAATACACGTCAAGCCAGCAACTCATTCATCCGTTAGCCTAGTATTTCAGATTTTGGCTATTTGATGCTTACAATATGAGCTTAAATTCTGAATTTATCCACAGTTAACTCTTCCTCTAAATCTAGGATGTTTGGAGAATCGTATGACGATTCGCGTGGCAGTTTACTGTCAAGGAAATAAGTACAAACAACGCAGTAGTTGCCAGTGCGCTCCATCAAGTTCCAAAGCACTAAAGGTAATTTCACTTTTTTTTCCTCTGAACAGGAGAACTGCGAGTGACAAAGTCCTGTGCCCTATAGGATTCCTGCATTGCAGCAGCAATGTCGTGCTCTCCCTGGCTCCTGCCTGGTTGGAGACTGTGGATGGTGTTCTTGCTGGTGTGGCATTGCTGCACGGCAGAGGAGCTGAAGCCAACCAGATGGCCTCTTTTCTCCCATAAGCCTGTACTCCTGGCCTGGAATGCTCCAACTGAGGACTGTGGTCCACGCCATAAAGTCTGGTTTAAACTGGACCAGTTTGAAATTGTAGCATCACCCAATGAGGGGTTTGTCAAACAGAATCTTACTATTTTCTATAAAGACAGGCTTGGGCTATACCCCTATTATGAGAAGGATGGCCGACCCATCAATGGTGGGCTCCCCCAGCTCGCCAGCCTTACTGAGCACAAGGAGAAGATGCCAGAGGGGTTGAAAAAGTATATTCGGGAGCCCAAAGCCAAGGGCCTGGCTGTAATTGACTGGGAGGAGTGGCGCCCTCTATGGATCCGCAACTGGGACACTAAGGACGTGTACCGGAACCATTCGCGCCGCCTTGTTGCCAAGAAGAATCCTACCTTGTCACCAGAGAGGGTGGCCAAGGTGGCTCAGCAGGAGTTTGAGATGTCCGCCAAGAAGTTCATGCTAGAGACCCTGAGACTGGCAAAAAGCTTGCGCCCCGAGCAGCTGTGGGGTTTCTACCTTTTCCCAGACTGCTACAACCATGACTACAAGAACAGCCTGGAGAACTACACGGGCCGATGCCCAGACGCGGAGGTAGCACGGAACGACCACCTGGCCTGGCTGTGGACGGAGAGCACCGCCCTCTTTCCCTCCATTTACATGGGCACCGTGCTCCGCTCCACCTCTTTCGGACGGCAGTTTGTCCGTAACCGGGTGAAGGAGGGAATGAGGTTGGCGCTGGTAGGGGATGATCTGGCACGCCCCGTCTTCGTCTACACCCGGCCCACCTATGCCAACGAGCTCATTCAGCTGACAGAGGTGAGGTTCACATAAGGTTCCTGACTTGTATTTGTATTTGAATCCACGTGTGGATTTAGTTGTGCATCGTTTGCAATACTCAATTAACGTGCTTATTAATTCTGATTTTGACTGTTGCAGTTTAGAACATACACATAAGCCATATAGGTTGCACACTATCAATTTGTATTTGCTGATCCAGAAAGGGAAGGATTTACTTCATTTTTGTTATGTGATTAATTTGACAAAACCAAATATTGCCACTGCCCAGCCATATTGGCATTATGAACACCATATGTCTTCCACTTGGTGGGGGAGCTCCTTTTCACCTATGATTTCTTGTGGACAATCTTGTCAAGCTTTAGTTAGGGGTCATTAAGTTAGTTTGTTTTACATTGTATAAACAAGTGCATATATGGTTTGCAGATGTGGACAGTGGAAATGTGCACAATATAGAGCACCATCCCTTTCCAAAGTGGAGACGGACAGTTTGAGCTATCTTTGCCACTGACCATTTCTTTGTTAGTTATTGGGTGTGGTGGTTGGGTAATGGATCGTACTCTAGCAGATGTGTTCATCCAGAAACCTAAAACCTAGCTTCAAATTTACTTTGGAAACATCATTAGCCATTGACACTCTCACTGTATAATAATATTCTTATTTATTTTGCCTCAAAATCTTGAGTTGAGGACCTTTTCATCTTTCCTGAAGAGATCCAATTTATCTGAGACTCAAAAAGGAGGGATATGTGTCTTTTTTAGACTGCTGAGGTTGTGATACAATGTTTGCTACTGGGCAGATAAAAAATAATCATGATTACGTACGTAGAATACGATGTTTCTGTGTACTATAACATTAGATTACAGAGCAAATATTGAAAAATAACTTCTCAGGAAGTACAGGGCAGAATGTAACAAGTACAGAATGCAGCTGTTTAGAAATGACAGGAAGAATATATTTTCTAGATGTTACGATGACTGTTGCCAAAGTGCTTGGATGCACTTTTGTTAAGTGATCAAATTTACTTGTTTTTTTCCCATGAATCCATTTTTTAAAATTCAACAAAGGAACCAATGCTGCCAGAGCGTGCACGGTCCGCGAGACTGAGGACGTGCTTGGACTGCTCTCTCTAAAGAAAGGGCTTTATGTCTGGGTCCTGGGAGACACCGTCTGGATGACTGGCTCTGGGATGAATGAAGTGTTGTCAGGCATCCCCCTGGCCCAGTGTTTACTTTCCCACTGGACCAGTCTTTGCACAGGCTCTGCAGCTCTGGGTCCTGGTGTGTGTGGGAGAGGGAGAGAGAGGCCCTGGTTATCAGCCCATCCCTCATCCAGCTCTCTGCCTGGCGGTGCTCTGCACCGGCCATGGAAAGCTGATATCACCCCACCCCCCACTTCCATCCATCCACGTTTCTTCAAAAAAAAAAAAAAAGAAACCCTCCCTCTTTATCTGCACCCGCAGGCTTTTCCTGCACCCATAGGAAAAGCGGGTCCCTGTCACTCTCCTCAAATAGCATTGTTTAACTTTGTTGTGAATGCGAGGGCGAGTGCAGGTTGGGCGTCTGTTATGTTACTCATGGGTAACCTCCCATGGATTTCCTGCCGGTGGCACAGTTAGATGCAAGAAGCAATTTGTGGCTACAGCGGGCCTTTTATAACATGCCTTTTTTAACCCAGTCGGCTCATCAAGAACAAAATGCATGGGTAGGTGTGGGCATATAACAGCTCTGAACACTGCCCTGTGTCTGAGATGTCTGCAGATGCACCTGCCTGGGTGTAGGTCAGTGTCTCAAGCATTGAATTACTCATCATGTGTTTGTGCAGGTGGACCTCGTCTCCACCATTGGAGAGAGTGTTGCCCTGGGAGCCGCTGGCATCATCCTGTGGGGAGATGCCGCCTACGCCAGCAGCAATGCAAGTGCCCACATGTTGTTTTTATATATCAATGTGTCAAAAATAAACCAAAGGAGGGTGTGTGTGTTTTTGTGACTAGTGTGCATGATTGCGTATTGTGTATTCTGTGCGTATGTGTATGCGTGTGTGCATAGAAGGATTCCGTAAACAGAGTATACATGTACAGGTTCAGTACATATACATACATCTGTCTGTGCACACACACACGCACATGCACGCACACACACACACACACACAGAAATAAGGAGGAAACCATTCAGATAGGTATGATCATATAACTGCATTAAAATTGGATTTAACAATCACAGTATGTACAGATCCAATGTCCAGTATATTAGTATGTACAATTAGCCAGATGCAAGGTTCTTGCTATAATGTATAATGTTTTTGTAATATGAGGAAGAGCTGTATTGACTGCGGTGTGTTCATGTGTGTCCAGGCCAGCTGCAGCAATCTCAATGAGTACCTGCGGGGTCCACTGGGCATGTACCTGCTCAACGTCTCCACAGCAGCGGAGCACTGCAGCAGAGAGCGCTGCAGCTCCCACGGCCGCTGCCTGCGCCGCCGGCCTGACAGCGACACCTACCTGCACCTCAGCCCCCAGAGCCACACCATCCTGAGGGAGGGCGACAAGCTGACAGTAAAGGGTCAGCTGAGCGCTGCCGAGCAAGAGCTGTACCACACGGAGTTCCGCTGCCAGTGCTACAGTGGTTACAAGGACGAGTCGTGTGCCCAGAAAGACCCCGAGCGGCAGTACGCGGCCTCTGCTGGCCTCCGGGCCTGGCTGGCCAGCCTGCTGCTGCCTCTCCTCTTGCCCATGCTCCTGCACTGAGCCCAGGCAGGCGACGCAGAGACACAGGCCACGGGGGAAGGCTGCACCACCTGGCCCCGGGCCCCTGCCTGCGCCCACAGGAGGGGTAGGTAGTTCTCTCTCACCAGATGCACCATGGGCGTCAGGTGGGATGGCTGAGAGCGTGGCGGTCTTTGGAGAGAGACTGTGAAGATAACATGCAGACAGCCAGGCATCCAAACTGTTCACACTGACGAAGGTAAAAGGACTAGTGTGGAATTGCCAAAGATTTAAGGTTATGTACACGCTTTTGGAGAGCTGGCTGGAAAGTTTGGCTCTGTGTTTACAGAGCTCTCTCTGTCTTCCCTGAATGTGGACTCGGTTGACAGAGTATTGAACCATATCAGGGAGGGATCCTGCCTGGAAACAGAGGTTTTACTGTACCCTAGGGTCCTGCTCTCTCCTTCAGCACAATCCGAAACCTGAACAACCTAATCTTGAATGCACAATTAAAGTAAAAAGGAGGATCATTTAAGGAGCTCCAGGTTGCCTCATTTCCACTGATGCTCATTGCTACACTTATTTTTAGCTTTTTAGATGGGATGGTGCAATTGCTGAAGTCAAAATCAAGTACTTGTGAATGAAAAATGCTTTGTCAATGGTGTATGAAGTTGTACTTTGTAGTTCACCATTGTCTGGACTCCTGAACATAGTCCTCAACACTATGGATGAATGTCCTTAAAATAGGCTCTGAGTCATGAACCGTGTTCTTTCTGGACTTCCTGTTCTGTTCTGTTATGGTCTGGTCTGAGTGCTCCACATCAGTGTCCTCTGTCTCCAGGGTTTTTATGCTCATGTACTGACTGTGTAATGTGTACTGGCTGTCCCCTGCCCTCCCACATCCTCATGACATGAGCACCTGACACAATACAGTAAAAGTGCCTTGCACACTGGGAGCAGCTGTGGTGCCACACCACCAGAGCATTCGCTGTTAAACTCCTGGTGATCTTGAACTATTCTTTAAGTGTTGGCTTAGCAAAAGAGTGTAAATGGTAAATTGAAGGAATTTCTTAAGCTATTTTTACAGTCTTTTTCAACTTTTGATACTTTTTTGTGGAAAAAACTGGAAACCAATAATAAAGATTTGACTTTGTTTTACTCTGTGTCTCTCTCTGTCATATACTTTCACTCCTCAGTATGTGCACAGTGCAGCTGTGTGTTATGATATGTGAACACTTTGTTCATAGGCTGTATTCTGTTCCTGATGAAGGATGTTTCTGGATAGTCTGGTCATGTTGTGCTAGGGCAGTGAAACTCAAGTTGGAGTAAGGGACTGTGGTCTCTCCAGCTACTCCAACATAAATTATCAAGATTATGGGGCTGCCCAGCCAAAAATAGCAAGGAGGTTTTGATCCTGTCTCTTCAGGCAAATCTTTTGGCCTGCCTGTTCTGGTCCTGAACAGAAAACATTTACTCAGTTTTGAACACTACCACTGTAATCTATGGCAAAAAAAAACATTCGTCGTTTTTGCCTTGCAAAATTCAGCTTCAGTTTCTTCAAGCCTGTTAAGCTCAGTTCTTGCATAAAATCTGTAATCAAACTGTGTTCAACTAAAACAAAACTGTTCTGTACTTTCTGGAAGCCTGTAGGAGCTGAAGATATTTTCTCCTCTTTCACTTTAAATGTATTTGTGGTAAACCTGCTCATCACTGTATTGGCCTTAACTGGATATACACTATATGGCCAAAAGTATGTGGACACCCCTCCTAATTATTGAGTTCAGGTGTTTCAGCCACACTGATTGTTAACAGGTGCATAAAATCAAGCACACAGCCATCCAATCTCCATAGACAAACCTTGGCAGTAGAATGGATCGTACTGAAGAGCTCAGTGACTTTAAATGTGGGACTGTCGGATGCCATCTTTGCCACAAGTCAGTTCGTGAAATTTCTGTCAACTGTAAGTACTATTATTGTCAAGTGGAAGCGTCTAGGAGCAGCAACAGCTCAGCGACAAAGCGGTTGACCACACAAACTTACAAAGCAGGGCCCCGGAGTGCTGAAGCGTGTAACACGTAAAAACTGCCTATTGAATGCCCGTTGAATCACTCAAACTGTCTCTGGCTGCAACATCAGCACAAGAACTGTGCATCAGGAGCCTCATGCAATGGGTTTCCATGGCCAAGCAGCTGCACACAAGCCCAACATCACTATGCACAATGCCAAGCGATGGCTGGAGTGTTGCAAAGCACGCCGCCACTGGACTCTGGAGCAGTGGAAACGCGTTCTCTGGAGTGATGAATCATGCTTCACTATTTGGCAGTCTGATGGACAAATCTGGGTTTGGCAGATGCCAGGAGAGCACTACCTACCGGAATGCACAGTGCTACTGTAAAGTTTGGTCTAGGAGGGATAATGGTCTGGGGCTGTTTTTCAGGGTTTGGGCTAGGCCTCTTAGTTCCAGGACTCCATATTAATGCCCATGGTTTTGGAATGGGATGTCCAATAAGCTCATATAGGTGTTATGGTCATGTGTCCACATACTTTTGGCCATATAGTGTACTATAAATTTCTGGTTCATATTTTGTTCAAAATACCCCAAACATCCCTTGAACTCCTTTTCCCAGATTAAGAATTAAATTAAATCTGTTAGAACAGTCCTGGAGAGTTAGTGAGTTTGTTATAAACATCATTTTCAATGAATTACATAATTGAACTCAAGACTCATGAGTGTTGTTGTGTCTGCATATAGACGTATGTAAACCAATTTGCTCTTTCCAGGAATATATGTAACACATTATTGAGTGTTTCATGGAATTCAGTCATTTTTACTGTGTTCGGGATATGTGTATTGTTTCCTTCTGAAGACATTTCTCGTTTAAGTGGTGGTTGAGTTCATCACTCCTTCCTTTTTTCCTCTGTCAGCATAATGAACACAGTTGTGTGATGCTGTGTTTTTCCAAGCTGAAAAAACTAGTGATGTGTCTCTTCCATATGTTTTTTTTTTCCCTGGAGCAAACAGGAAATGCTTCCCTTTGTGGAAGTGAAGGCTTTTCCATTTTTATTCCTCAGAATTATTATTATTATTTTTTAAACAAATCCCTGATTTCTCACAACCCAAGTTAACAGGATGTTTACCTTCCTTAAACCACCAGAGACCACTATGAATTGCGACAGATTTCACCATAAGCCATTTCAGGAGAACTGTAGTCAATGCCTATATAAAAACCTCCTTTTGCCCCTGAGCATGTTACTCAGGTTCATCTCTCAAGTTCACTCTTTCAAATCTGCATCATTCTGTAATACTAAATATTTATGCCCATGTCAAGCATGTAGCATGACAGGACTTTCTAGAATTTAAAATACAGATTGACTCTTGTCGTAGAGGTGCCAGGTTTCCCATAGCATAATATGGCATATCATTATATACAGAAGTATGTGTATAAGTGATACAGAACAATACCACAATCTCACACTAGCCCACACGTACTCACAAACTTTGCCCTGGATAATTACACCAGCAGTGCTTATGCGCGTGTCCCTCTGGTATATCAAGAATAATTAGAGAAGAATGTCACCATGACAGCTGAAATACGCATTTGTTTCCCAAAAATGCATGGTAAGTGTTGAGCTCTGCTGCGTTATACTGCTTCTTCATTAAGACTTTTGGAACGTTCATGTGTTCTGTAGTGAGTGTACTTGTGGTCTGTACTGCCTGAATCAGATTTCCCCCAATGTTTATTCTTAATGATGGGAAATTATCCTGAGGCTGGCAGCTATTGCTATCAAAGCCAAGAAAAGGAATTGGATCTCTGTGTGTATATTATCATCGCAAAGATTACAGGTAGTTGATTATGTGCAGTTAGTTTTTAACTTGCATAAAGTAAAATACCACTTGTCTCTGAGATAATATGTTTGTGGTTTATGGAATCTGGCAAATTGCTGTGTAACCATATACCTCTGGATGTTTCTCACAGTGAACCTCCCCAGAATTTAATAGGTCAGGTGCCTCCAGTGGGAAAGTCTGAGGTGGCATCATCATTCTGTGTTAATGGATGCACTAAATAGCAATGCCATTGTATCCTAATGTATTTATCTAGATGACATTTGCTCTATCAGTCCTGAATGTTTCAGTGCCTCCCAAAATCACCCCCCCCCCCTCTTTTGCACTTTCCTTATGGGCTTTTGTTGATGAGACTATTTTTTTAAATTTTGGAACCACTTCCAGAAATGGGGGTAATCCACCAGTGCCAAAAGCAACATTATAGGCCTGGAAGTACAGAGAAAGCCTTGTTTTCTAACTTAAACCAGATCCAAAGCTGCGCATGCTGGGATCTCTTCAATTTACTACCTCACTGGTCCCTGACCCCCAGCAGGGGTAGACCCTACCGTTTTGCCTGCATGTTTGTAAGGCTGAAGCTGTTTTTAATGCTTTTTTTTGGCCACTCTGCAGGGGGGTGGATCTCAATAACATACTCCAATTGCAGCTGTTTATGCAAGGGAAGAACTCTTAGAGACTATGCATGTCCTGGCCTGTGATCTCACACTTAGCCCAGAGGCATTAGGGTGAGCAATTACTTGAAGTGAATGGAGAAATGAAGAAGAGCAGGGTAAGCGCCTTCATTAAGCTTTAGAGGCTGAGAGGAATGGAATGGGCCCTGTAACTTGTGTGTGAGGTAGAGATGCAGAAATTGGCTTCACTCCTACAATGTTTGGTGGTGCACAGTGCTGCTGTGCTGTGACATACTGTATATAGATGCTGCCCCCTAGCTCTGAACCTGGATCAGGGTTATTTCAAGCTGATTACCTGGAGCTGGTGTCTCTTGAATGCTCTGCACTCTGGATAGAGAGGCTTCCCTGAGCATGCTCTCACTTTCAAGGTCAACTTGTTTGGCCTACTGTCTGGGGCCATTTCACTGCTGTTGTCTTGAATGTTTCAACAGCAGACAACAGTATTAGGTTTTGCTGTGGATGAGGAGGAATAGCAGGTGGGAGTATTTCCTAATTAACTAAATGTATCCCATGCATCTCTAGCGATCTTTTACAGTGTTCACTATGTTTTAACTAAACAAAATAGAAAAATAACAGATAAATATTCGTGATCACATTGTAAAACTTAAATTCAATGTATTGTTTCATTCATCAGAAAGACAATATTTATCAGAAAGATGAATAATATTGTAGGTGTGCCCATCACATTAGTCCCTGGTCTGATGTACCGTAATAGCCATCTCATCTGCATGGCTGCTTTATTGGTCTGAACCTAATGAATTAGACTCGAGTCAAACGTTCGTTACACTTCTTACAGTTACACTGCAATTCTCAGTGAAGAGGCAATGACATAGGTTCAGTATACCCTCTGCCTTTTGAAACTGAAAATTACTTCCACACGCATACGAATATAATTATACAATAAAAAAACTTATCCAGCTTCGACAAAACAACCGCCTGACGTGGAAAAATCACGAGGCGAGCATGAGCTCGTTTACTTTGCGGTTTTTCCCTCCCAGAGCGGAAAAGGAACTGCTCGTGACTTTAACGTTTTTAAAGTAGCCCAAATTACTAAGCACACGCTGTATTACAAAATTGTGTATAATGTTGTAATATAATGATATTTTGATTGCAGCCTAATTTGTTCGGTTAAGTACAGGAGTTATTTTTGAAAACATGCTGGAAAGTATCAGAATAATGTAATAGGTTATGTCAATAATTAATCACTATACCTTTAAGATGAGTTGTTTGGCTTCTGTATATGCTCCGCCTCTATTTGTGTTTTATTGGTTAAAATGAGGAAAAAGGAAGGTTGTTGGAGCAAAGTTTTAATAAAATTGACTTAAGTAGTCACAAGACCGCAGGTCTTGTTACTACTGTTGCCTCAGTAAAGCTACAGCGGAATTCATGTTTCCGGTCAATAGGCTGTAGTCGGGGAAGCACTGGTGAGTTAATTCTTTTGATTTCAATAAAAATTAATAGTTGCACCTTGTAGACTGACGCAGACTGAACCTGTATTTTTCATGAAAACAATCTGTTGACTGATTTAACCTAGTTTTGAAAACAGAAAAATACTAAGCACTGCTTCATATTTTGTGTACTAAAGCACTGCGAAGAAAACATGTCAAACCAAAACGAAAGGGAACTGTGAAAAGCGCAAATTGATATCGATTCGTAACCGTGTCATATTATGATATTACCTCTTATGTACTAGGCGCTTGACTTCTAAAATAGGCTTGGATGGCTAACAGACCTCTGCTGGACTGGCCTGTCCAAGGGGCTAGAGTCTTCATGCCACATAAATTCCGATTTACTTATCCCATCTAGGCTGTAATTGCATAACTTAAGCAATAAATTAAAATAATGACCTTGTTTTAGTGATAGTAACTCATCTTATAAATTGAGATGTACCAAAGGATTTGCGCTTTTCTTTGCAATACACATATGCCTGTGTCTGCTTACGTCATGTTTGTGTTCCAGGTGTAGACATTTTTTCCCCAGGAATGTCTCCCCTGCTGTTTTTGTGTCTGTGGTTTGGGTCTGCGCTGGGAGTCCAGCAGATGCCACATTACTCGTTGCCCCACCTGCCCTTCCTCACCGTGTGGAATGCGCCCACTGAGCCCTGCATGTCCAAGCACGGCGTGGACCTGGACCTGAGCGTGTTCGACATCGTGCTGAACCAGAACCAGACCTTCATGGGCAGAAACATCACCATCTTCTACGAGAGCAAGCTGGGCCGATACCCGCGCTACGCCGCTGGAGGGGAGGCGGTCAACGGAGGGGTGCCACAGAACAGCAGCCTGCAGGAGCACCTGCGGGACGCCAGGGCTGACATTGCGGTGTACATACCCCGCCCCAAGTTCCGAGGGCTGGCTGTGATCGACTGGGAGAGCTGGCGCCCCCTGTGGGCTCGTAACTGGGAGAGCAAACGGGTGTACTGGGAGGGGTCGCGGGCGCTGGTGCGGGAGAAGCACCCGGGCTGGACTCCGGAGCAGGTGGAGGTGGAGGCTGAGAAAGAGTTCCAGGAGGCAGGCCGGGCATTTATGGAAGAGACACTGAGGCTGGGCCGAGGCATGAGGCCCGGGGGATTCTGGGGGTTCTACGGGTTCCCCTGCTGCTACAACTACCAGTACAAGAACACCACAGCCAACTACACTGGGGCCTGCCCCGAGGTGGAGGTGAAAAGGAACAATGAGCTGGCGTGGCTGTGGAACGCCAGCTCTGCCCTCTACCCAGACATTTACCTGGAAATCGGTCTGCGTGGCAGGGGGGACGCCATCCTCCGCTATACCCACTACCGCGTCCTAGAGGCCATGAGGGTGGCAGCGCTGGTTACCCCCATCGCCCCCCCAGTGTTGCCCTATGCACGGATAGCCTACACCTACTCACTACAGTTCCTCTCCCAGGCGAGTGCTCCACACGTTGTCAGCCTGCAAAGCATATTTACATTGATCATTTGTGTGTAGAGAGAAGAGAAAAGTATGTAGAGTATGTCTGTGAAAGAGGTGCTTCTGCGCATGTGACCTTAGCTCTAAAGGTCTGTGTTCTGAAATGAGCTGGTGTTTGTCTTTGTGGTTTTCGTGATGTAGGAGGACCTGATTCACACTATTGGGGAGAGTGCAGCTCTAGGTGCAGCAGGAGTGGTGCTGTGGGGAGATGCATATTTTTCCAGATCGCAGGTATGAACCACATTTCACAGAAAGAAGGTGTTAACTCATATATACAAAACTGCTATCAACCTGTATGCACACAGAAGCAGCTGTGAACCTTTATACACATAATTACGCCTATGAGCCAGCCTTTATACACACTATCACTGCTATGAACCCTTACATACACAGTGACATGAATGACCACTTATACACAAAGTTGAATTCATTGATTCACATTGTTTCTTCTCATTTGAATATTTAAAAGTTTTTTTTTTTTTTTAAGTAGATGTTGTAGGTGTCTTTCCTGTAACAGTGCTGACATGCTCAACTTGCATCTAGTGTCGTGTGATGTGTTTGAACATATGAGAGTGACAGTTTGGCAGTTCATTGTTTCATAACGTTTCCTGTGAATGTAGGGTGTGAAGTTACTCTGTTTGTCAAACTAGTTTCCGTGTTTTGCTCCACTGCCTTCCTGTTTATGTTGGTTATGGATATGATAGTGGAGATGATGGTCTTTTATAAGCTGATGTAGGGCATTGCAGAGCTAGCATGCTAACAGAGAGATGTCCACGGAACAAAGCCGTGTAGGAAAAAAGTCAAATAACTGAAAACAAATAATAGAAAAAACAATGCAAAACACAACATGCATATAAACAGCAGGTAACAAACAACTGCATACTGCATATAAAACTAGCTACAGCAATCACAGTCAAGGGTGTCTGTGTAAAGAGGAGAGCTGAAAGTGTGGTGCTGCTGGTTTATGAGGTTTTCCACATAGCCACGTAGGTGGGTAGATAATGTGTAGACCTGCCCTCTTCCTCCCTCTCTCCCTCTATGTCTCTACCTCTCCCTGCCTCCACAGGCTGCTTGTCAGGCAGTGAAGGACTACCTGGACGGGACGCTGGGGCGCTACGTGGTCAATGTGACGACGGCCGCCAGCCTCTGCAGCAGGTTGGTGTGCTCCAGCCAGGGGAGGTGCCGGAGGAAGGACCCCGCCTCCACTGCCCTCCTCCAGCTGGACCCTGTGGACTGGAGCGTGCTCTCGCACCCGGGGCAGAGGGGGGCGCGGCGCTACAGCGTTCACGGGCGGCCCAGCAAGGCGAGCGCGCGTGACATGGCGGCGCGGTTCCAATGCCAGTGTTACCCGGGCTGGGCCGGCAGGCACTGTCACAAGCGGCTTGAGCCCAGACCGCACCGGCAAACTGAAGGAGCCCCAAAAAGCGGGATCAAAAAGCTGACCGCATGACTTAACTATAAAGCTGGACCACCAAGACTAGTTATTCCACTGGCGCGGGGGCGGAGCTGACCTTCATCGGCTGGTTGAGTGGTTATGAGCGCGGACACGCTTCCCTCCCAGGTTTAGATGTGTGGCGAATAGATCTATCCTTCTTTCTGGGGTTCTTGGACAGAATGAGTGAATGAAATAGGTCTGCAACAAAAATAGTCATGGGCTGAGTGTGTTTGAAACCATCAGTGTGCATTAGTGCATCCCACTGAAACCACAACAGGGCTACAGCCATGTTGAATTATAGTATTGGTCTCATTCTTTGGCTCCTGATAGGGTGTCATCAGCTGAGGCCAGCTGAGGTTGTAGTATGAAACTTTTCAACTGGTGTTCATGTCTGATAAAAACCTGCTCTAACACATGCCATAACTACATTTGGCATAATGGTATTAAATGGTATTAAAAGCACAGTTGAAATGTACTTGAAAACTGAGGAGTGCCTAAACAGGACCATTCTGCATCTCTGTGTATTAATTTAACATTCTTTGGAAACATATGCCTTCAGAAGTAAGTAAATGAAAAACACAAAACTATTACAATGTGGTAGGAGTGCCAGCGTGTGAGGCTTTAGGAGACCTCCCTTTATAATTCAGGAGTTTACGAAAAGCTCCAGCCAAGTGCAAATTTGATGTACTTGAAACATAAAGAACTAACATGCACGATTGAGCATTCTGAAGCATTTAAGCTTAGAACTGGATTTGTGGTTTGTAGTAAGGCTTGCTTGTGTCATTGAATGGAAGAGGAGGATAGGGTTCTAAGGCTTGCAAGACATTGTTCAAATGCTTAATTGTACATCTGAGTACTGGAAACATGAAACAGATTTTTGGCTGAAATCATCCTTCATTTTGTCCCCTCATTTAAAAAAAGTGCTTCACACAGACGCTTAGAACAGAATGCCCAACAGATGCCCAACTCAACAGACGAAACCAATATGGTAGAAAGCTCTAAGAGGATTTTATGTTCCATATGAAAAACGCATTCATGATGGAAGTCGTTAGAATGACCAACTGGAGGAGAAGGTTTGATGAATCCACAGAATGGGCCGGAACATCCTGGATCAGAACAAACCCATTAATTTGGAACAAATGGACCTCCTCAAAGGGATTCTGAGTTTACTCCCATTCCTCTTTGATTTGGTCCATTGGTTCGGTTTCACCATGGATTAAAAAAAAAAAGCCAACAAACGTTTGATGAGAAACTTGAGCCTGACTGTGAGGGAAGCATTTCCAGCTGGGGAAAGTGACCGAAGCTGTGCTTGCTGCTGGCAGAGCTCTTTTGGGGTGTATGACACATTGCAGTGTGGGCGGCCCTGAATGACACACATGCTTGAAAATAGAAAAGCGCATAACTGCTGACTGATGGAACCAGCTGTTAAAACTAACTCCTAACTGTATAAAAAGGGGGCCCAGTTGGCAAGGTGCTTTTCTTAAATGCAGGCTGAGACCAATGGCTCGGGTTCGAAATTGGGCCGTGTCATCTGCCGACAGATGGAGAGCCCCAGCTTCATTCTGCTGCCAATAGGGGTACAATGTCCGTCAGGTTCCCTCGTCACACTGCTCTCTCGGCACCCTGCAGCTTGCCGGGTTAACACCTATCCTCACGTGAGCACCCATTTCCCGAGGGCACCGTGGGACATGTGGTGTCATAAATAGCTGCACAGGTATGCAGATGTGTTGGAGAATTGCATTCATCTCGCCCTGCTTTCACGGTGGGACAAGCTTAAGAGATACCATTGATGAGCAAAATTTTGGTGAAAAAAAATTCATGGTGCTGCATGTCCTATTGCCTTCCCTTTGTGTGTTTCTGTTCTTCACAGGAAATGGCCAACTTCCTAATTCAAGAGTCTGAGTGTGGTGTGTATTGTGTAGTTGGTAACAAAAACATTTGCCATGCATTCACAGATAATCTGTGTTCTTTAAAGACTGCAATACTGCATTTTGCCTTGTCTCAGTAAAACTCAGAAAAGTCAAACATTTGCATTCTCAAGTGAGGCAGATTCCACTGTAGTAATAGAAATCATTTAGTGACCATTTTAGTGATCAAATCATTTAATAATTTCAAAACACTGCGAGGTGATCTTGCATACTAAATTGTATTCCTCTTATGGAATCATCTTCCTCTAATTATGTACTGACAAAATGTGACAAAGGGCACATTGCTGCCATTTACCATAGTCCAACATTGAGCAATGTTTTGCGAGGTGTTGACCTGTGCCGAAATTCTGTCCCCCTGGACCTTCTTAAAAAGGGTAAGTCCAGACTCCACCTTTTAGAAATGGCTGCCAAAAGGGATTGACACAACTCTAGGGTAAGATTCCCGCAAAACAGCGCAATAGAAGATGATTCACTGTGCCCAGTAGCCTGGCATGTAAATGTAACCTGTCCCAATGTCTCCCAACCACCCTCAATATTTAATGAAACAATTGAAGTACTTTGTTCAGGGGTGCAAAGGTAGAGCCCCACTTGGTGATTCAGGTTGTAAAAACTGTGTTAATCACCACGCTGCTGTTAACCTGTATTTTCCTGTAGGTACTGTTCTTAGTTTGGTGAAGTAGTTGGCCCGCCACAGTCCATACATGCTTCACATGTGCCCTCTCTGATAACTGGTGCAGGCCTAAATGGATGTTTTGATGAAAGAAAGAAAAAGATGGAGAAAGATGAATAAACCCCCCTTTCTTCCGTTAGAACCAAGGGTCTATACTTTTAAGTGGGTCCAAGCTGTTAACCAGATGTATTCTGGTGGTATTTGGGTGTAACCCGTGTATTCACAAATTAAAAACAGAGGACATTAGAATACAGTTACTGTCCAGTTGATAGTTACAGACCAGAATGTACATCAATACATTTGTTTGAGTGACTGCATTATCTGGCTGCATTATAAAATTTAAATATAATTTAAATGTGTACAGATCTACAGTCACTAAGCATTTTAAAATTGGACAAACTGGTTTGTGTATCAGTGGATCTAGTGTGTCCTCTTGTGGATTCTAATTGTACTGCATGTTAATATCTGGACTGTAGTGCAGAGAGAGGCTGTTGAAATGAAACCAGACTAAGTTCAGTGCATGGTGGATTAATAATGTGTCCTCTCTCTGGGCCATTCATGACATGGTGCACGTTACTCTTTGTGATTATGAGTTCTTACTGTAGGATGCAGCATACCTCGATCACCACTTATATTGTCTAGGGTCAATATCTACTTTGCCAGTGTTCTCTAAAACGTGAGTCTCTTATTGCTTTATCATTGAGTCTCATCCCCACAATTGTAAGCAATTTAGCAACTTTTTGATATTTATACACTCTTTGACGTTTCTAGCTTTTTTGCTGTAGTGTCAGCTCCTGACTAACGCTACACAGCCAGAGGATGGGGCAGGGGCAAATTATTACCTAACACTAATGCAGTGAAGAAAGACTAACACCAGGCTGATCTGCTACCATTTGCCCCAGACTCTATGAGGCTGAAGAGGGCCAGGATTTCAGGAACATTAACTTAAGACAAAGTTTGTTCATCAGACACACCCTATCCAAGAAAATAGGAAAATCTTACAATGTTTTTATATTTACAGCTTCCACCTTCTACATCCAATCGTTTCTGCTACAGTTGAATAAAGTAGTATGGCTGATGTTGCACCAGCTCATCCCAATAACCCCCAGGTCAGGTGTAAAGTTCCCATTCCCCAAACAATACTAGCCTTGTTGCTTCTGTTGCCTTCCTTGGCAGGAGCCCTTGGTTAATGAATCTGCCAAGTGTGATACTTTTATGTTGAAACCACTAGATGGTGGTAGAGAACTACTGTACAGTACATGCAAGATTAAACAGCAGATCTTGATCAACCGGGCATGGAAAACCATTTATACTACTGAAATGGAGTCGTGGAATGAGTTTATCTTTAAAGACACAAACTATTATAAACTTTAAAGGCTGGAACAGTTGAGGCCTGGCACATGAGCTAAGTAAACTGAGCGTTCAATTTCCATAAACAGATTAAATGTACACAAGTGATGTTTGTTTATTTGAAATTTATTTGAAAGCTGGATGGAGGAGTTTTGCCATTTTACTCATCTTGCTGGGATAGCAAGGCAAAAAAGGGAATTACATGCTATCATATGCTGAAACACATACCTAAGGGTGTGGTACTGAAAAAACCTGAACCAGCTGCCTTAGTTGTCTATTTTTGATGAGGGTGAAATTCCTTCATATCCTGCTAATCTGAGAAGAAGAGGAGAAAAAGCATGGGAGCTGAAGAGCCGTGCTCATGTGGGCGTTGCAGTGGGGATGCTGGTTGGACTGGGCGGAGGAGGAAAGGAAGGGGGATATGGGGTGGACAGTATTGCATCATTTCCACCTCCCCTTATATGGGGCAACATCCTGTGGCTTTCATAATTGTAAACCTAACACCTGAGTACTTTAGTGAGATATTTACAAAAGGGGTGAAGAGGGCACGATTAGTGTTGTATCATCTTCAATCCCCCCCCGCCCCCCTCCCCCCCCCGGCAAATCCGGGGTGTCTTTTGACAGGAATGGAGGTAGAATTACATTCAGCTGGAAGATAAAGCCGTTCTCTGATCTGGATGTGAGGATGTGGCCCCTGCTCCGAGCGTAGGTACTGCAAGCGCCGTATGTCTGATTTCACCTCTCGGCTGCCTTATCCAGGGTAATGAACTGTAATCAAAAGAGGAGGACAGCGGCTCCCCAATGATCTGAGACTCCAGATTCCTCTGTCTTTAACAGAGTTCTCTGTTTTTAGACAAGATGAAGAAAGAAATGTCATGATTGCGGTGTATCATTTGGGAGTTGCTGTCCACCTCTCTTGAGCAAAGATACTGGCCTTTTCTTCTTCCCAGAGAATGAGATCTATGTTTCAGCAAAGCAAGTGCTTCTTGAGCAAAATTTTGTGGATTTTCTGTACAATGTTTAATATGTGGAAAAACAGATTCATTGTTTTGCACGTTCTTTTAGACAATGTGGTTAATCAGGTTACCCAAGCAAGGAGAAAGCAGCAGTGAGATTTTCTGTTCCTGAATTTAGAGTTCTCAGTCTCTCAGATGCAAAAACGGCAGCAGAAGGCGTACCTTCTATTCAGTGGCTGGAAAAGTGAGCTGTCTATCTGACAAAAATACTGTCATTATCTGCTGTGTCCAAGGCTGCCCTGAACCGTTGTTAATAGTTTTAATTTGAAGTCATATAACTTGATGGAAAACCAGCTCTAGTTCAATTATATTTTCATTCTTATCATTATTTTCACTTTTATCAGGAAGGCCACTATAGCCTGCATTTGCATTCTGTATGTAATCAAATTAATATGCCATTATAGGCAAGACACTATGCAAAGTTTAATGAAAAAAAATTGGCTACACATGTGCTACAACATCACAGCCTCATGACACTGTGCCGTAGGAGTTGTGGTCTTTCAGAAGAGACATTTTCCTTTCTTAGTCTGGTCATTAAAGAACTCATGGCACTTCTCAAAGAGCAGGGGTGTCCCCCAGTGTCCTGGCCAAATTGTCTGTCGTACACTCTCAATCTGGGCATGTGATTATCCTCCACATTAATTGGTTTAATAAATCTCTCCCTCTTCACCTCAGGTGATATGTGTTATGCATTCTGGCAGGGAATGGTTGTTGGGCTTCACCCAACTGGATGCTACGCATTAGTGGTTGTGGATGTGAGTCCTCCCATGAATGGTACTACAAGAAACGCTATGATAGACAGTGTGGACATGCATTTTATTATTACTGATAAATAGTTTGAACCTGAACCTTAAATCTTGTAATTATATAAAAAATTAATTCTGTCTGTCTATTTTTAAGCTTCTTGACTAGGTAAGTAACCCGTTATCATTAACATTACCACATTACATGTCACATATAGTATTTGACATGTCTGTGTACACATTATTCCTAAAGAATCCACTGGACTTGATTTCAGTGTACCAGCCTTGTGGCTCCTCACTTCCCCCTACCCTGCCTATCTCTGCCTCCACCTCCCTTTGTGTGTCTCCTTGTAGACTGTGCATTTCATGTTAGAGGTCTTCCACACCAACTGGCAATTTGTGCTTTGTTTAAAAAAATACAAAGTCACATTTCATTATAATCAACGGTGTTTTCCACAATGTCCCTGCTGTCATCACGCGACTTTCTATGTTCTGCACGATTGCTCAGCTTGGTTTGATTCCTGTCGCGTTCTTTGCTGGTTTCTCCACTACTAGCGCAGAAATCCATCAGCACTCATGTGCCGGCTTGTGGACCTGCCTTGAAATCCCTCGCTTTACTGCGATCCTTGTATGGGCGCGCAGTGTTAAAATCCATCTTGAACTGATTGGTTCAGGCAGAATTTTGCTTAGGGGCCCTGTTTGTTCATACAAAAGAGAATGAAGAAGAAAGCATGAGCTTTCCCCTTCTCCCCTCTGTCTTCACTCCTTCATCTGATTCTCCCTTTCCCCCACTCTGTTTCTGCTCTCCATCTCCCTCACTTTCTTTCCTCCTGCATCAGTTGCCTAATTTCTCTCCCCTTCCTTGGTCCCTCTCTCCCTCTGTGTCCCTGTTTGTGTCTCCCTTCCTCTCCCTCACTCATTCTTGCTCTGTTTTTCTCACCCTCTCTCTCCCTATTGCTCTCCCTCTTCCTTTCCCCCTCCTTCTCTCACACTCTCTCTCCCTTCATCAGCTTTTCTCTTCCTCTCCATACTTCACATTCACTGAGCAGTGCTTGAAAGACGGTGCATTAGCCACCATCAGACGTGCTGAAGGGAGCATCTGGCCACGAAGTGTGTCACCATCCATCGAGTGTGACACCCTGTCCTCGGAAGGCTCAGTCACCTGTGGACGTACGTGTGTGCATGACTTTGATCGTTTTACATCTCAGTCCCAGGCAGATTGGAGAGACAGCCTGTCTTTGCAAATGAAGGTGGGAAGCAGAACAGGGATAGCCCATATTTTAAACAGCGTCTCTCTCTGGTAATCAGGAAGTGGGAAGTGTTTGGTTGGTCACACCAGACATTTACCAGTCAGCCTAGTCAAGGCAGTACATGACATGTGCTTGAAACATCATTCTCAAATACTTATCGATTTTTTTCTCCAGGGAGCTTGGAATTGATTCCAAGCTCACGCACAGTTTACAAAAAGCACGGCCTCAATTATAGTGACAGAAACTGAATCATTTTCATGGATGCTGAAAACATTATCCAGTCAAGCAGAACCGCCATTTATTAACTGCTGTCATGCCAGTGTCCATCTTATGCGCATCTCCTCTGAGATGTAAGCAAAGATGTCATCATGAATAAACAAACAATATCATATGAGCTAAGCTCCTGTGGCCTTGTGCTTATGATTATCTCTTTTGAAACACTTGCTGTGACCTGTCCAAAAAGTCAACCAAAAGCCAAACTGTCCACTGGCATTTTCAAACTAGCCAGTGTAAAAAAGGAATTAGAGAAATATGTTTAAAAAAAAGGATGCAGTCAGAAGAAAAAAAATCTCACAACAAGAATACATGTATGGAAAAGAACAGTCTTTCCTTGAATTAAAAAACAGCCAAGCATGTTGGAAAACAGTCAAACATGCTACAATGTCAAAATTTGTTCACTCTCAGGACAATTCAGGGTAATGGAAACCTAAGTCAGCCAGGTTGAAAATGCTGCCAAAAAGCAATCCTGAACTAATGTTCCCAGCTCTACCAAACCCTACCCACTTTCTGAAATACTGGATACTGATCCAAGATCAGCAGCTTGGGGGCACAGTCCCCCTGCACTGTTAGAACTAGAGAACTGCACTGTGTATGGCTCATGCAAGCCCAAATTTCATTTATTGGATCTTGAGCATGGCACTGAGCCTATGGTGTCAGGTATTTGTCAGAAGGATGCTGGGTGTTTTAAAACCACCAGAGATGTAAGTGTACAACAGGGCTTCTCTTGAACTCTGGATTGATTTGTTTTTTTTTTCCCTGTTTTGTTTCAGCTCAAAGTTCAGATCAATTCAGCCGAATGCTCACGGTGAGGCAAGGTGTGATTGAAAGGGGCCAAATGCGGGCAGAAAACATATCTAGTCGTAAATTGAAAGCAAGGTCCCAACCCTGTGCTGAAATCACTTTCACACCACTTCAGATAGAGGCCGGAAAGGGGATGCCTGCTATCTGATGCATTGCAACATATCGATGTCTACAAAGGGTCTGTATTTGTGGTAAACACAGCAGTCATCAGACACAACAGCAATTCTTTGAATGCCTGAAAGACAGATTTTGCTTTTAAATGCAATTAGGAATCACCGGTAATGACAAAGCGGGACATAACATTACCCTGATGCAAAGAAATGTTGGCGATAATGCGCACAGAGACTGTTTTGTTTTGTTCCTTAGCCTCTCCTTGAAGATCAATTGAATTGACCCAGAGACGCGACTCGGCAGATAAGCCACAACGAGAGTCTATTCTCTAGTGGGTTGAGGAGAGAGAGGTGGGAGCTGGGACTCTTTTTTTTCTGCTCGTTATCTGGCGAGCAGGAGGCATTGTGGGCCGGATGAGTGGCTCTCTTGCTGCGCCCTCTAACCCCTGCCGCCTCTTTCTCTCCTCTCGTCTCTCTAGCTACTCTGTCCGGCTCCGCGCCGCCTCACTCCTCCGTTGTCACCCCCCACCCCCACGCCCCCCCCCCACCACCACTCTGTACTGGAGTGTGGCGCTAGTCAGCCCCTCCTCTCTGAGTGGAGAGCTTTCCCCTATTCTTCTGTGTCCTTCAAGAATGGACGGTGACTTTGAGTGGCCTTTCTGATTGTCTGCTTGATGTTCTCAGTACACCATGATTGTAGTATCGGAAGAGTGTGTGTGTTTGCAAGCAAGTGTTTTTGTGTATTTGGAAGTGAGTGCATGTTCATGTGTGTATATGCGTATAAACCCCATGTGCCCTTATAGTATAGTGCTTTTCAGTTATTCTGGAATCTCACGGCTGTGACCTTTGAATCTAACCATCTCTTAGTGGTCACTTAATCAGCCTAGTAAAGGGAATCCTCTGCTGGATCAATCTCCTGTACATGACTTCTTCAAAACTGGCTCTGTATGTGAGTTGATGTGGCCACGTCCTCTGCTCCATCCTGTCTCCAGCCATACGATCCCTCACCTGTCATGGCCTCCATCCCTGCTGACATCCTCCTGTCTCAGCAGTCCTGCTCTGTTCACATATGGCTCGGGAAGGGTTGGCATACGCATTGTGTGATGGAATCAGGCTGTTGGCTTCCTTTCCGCTGTCCTCATTTGCCGGTGTATGTGGGTGCGTGTCGTTCTACAGGAAGACAAATATTTTATGGAGGGCATCGAGTGCTGGGACGAGCATCATGCTGTGGTAGTGCTCTCTTTCCGCTGCTCGTATTTCCCCACACCAGAGTCTTGGGAGAACGGGGCCACAGTTCCAATCCATCTCTGTAATGCTGGGTGTCAGACAGAGAGGCAGCAGGCAACAGTTCTACAGTCTGTGGGATGCAGCCTTGTAACCTTCCGGTGTCGGGGTCGGCCAATCTGCACGACCTGTGCGCTGAACCACTGCATTTCAGCTATTACATGCTTCAAAGGGTCCAGAGTCCATTGGTCTGAACCGCTGTCGCAGCCTGCCCCCTCACTGTCCACTGTAGCAGAGGCAGAGGCGTGGGTATTGGCAAGCCTGGAGAGACGCTGAGAGTGTATTACAATGTACCAGCAAACAGCCACAAATGCGAGCACCCAATGACACTCTGTGGAGAATTGTTCGGGGGAATGAAAACCCACTAATGGCAAATGCATCTCACGCCAGTTCACCTTGACTGTCACTGAGGAGAAACTCTGAAGACAAGGTGTGCGTATATATATGTGTGTGTGTGTGTGTGTGTGCGTGTGTGTGTGTGTGTGTGTGTGGGATGCTAAGGCAGGCCAGGGGTAATTTTGTTTGGAATAAATGAATCATTCACTTTGGGCCCGCAGTTCTTTGCTGGAGAATAGAGGTGAGAGAATTGCATGGGTGTCTCGTTCACGTCCTGATAGCTTTTTTTTTTTTGATTGTACTCACTTCAGAAAATGGCCATTTCTGTGCAAATCACTGAGGCTTCCCATAATGGACAGCATCAGGCTGTAAGTGGTGGATACAGCTTTGTATTTGGATTTTTTTTTTGTCGCCCTACCATTTGTGACTTGTATCACATCATCTGGAAAATTTTTTTTCTTCTTAAATGAACTGTGGATACAAAGCACGAGACATTTCTTATTCACTGTCCTGGATCATTAGAAATTTCAACTGAAGTGTGACTTTGGTCATCCACACCCCTCCTCCCTTTCCTCTTCCTTATCAGGAGAACAGGTCTGAAGACAGGTGATTTTGAAAGTGTAGGCGATACTGTGGCCCCCTTTGCCTTACAATGTATGGGCAGTCTATACGAGCGCACATACACACGCACCTTGACGTTTTACATCTGACCACACAAAAGCAAAACAGAGGCTGGTTTTGAGTAAGTTCGCAGTCATAATTATCCATTGTAACATTGATGGAATTTGTGTAAACCCTGTGTACAACATAGGCATTACCTACAGGAAGTGTTTGTGAGTGGCAAGTTGGCCGCTGAGAGCAGGGCATCTCCTTGAGGAACAGCACTGACACTGGGACCACAGTGATGTGCTTAAAGTGCAGGAGTTCTGGAACAACATACACATGTACCAGAGGCTGGTGCCTAAGAGAAGCCTGTGTTTTTTCTGTCTTAGCTTTTACTTCCCAAAAGACAGAACCGGGAGGAACTTTGGAGACTGCATAAAACGAATTCAGGCACCGGCTTCTGGAGGTAAACTGCTGTTGATTTTCATAATCTGAATTCTTTTTTGTCAGGCGTCGATCTCACACCTGCTTTTGCCCCCATTTTCCTCTCTCTTGCCTCTTCTCTGCACACTCCCAGAGGCCATTGGGCTTGTGCCTGCTGTTTTCACACAGAAGTACAGGCCCCCTGTGCCCTCTTGCTCCCCCTGGTCACCTCCTCTCATGCCACACAATGCTGGCCTCTCATTGGTGGTCAGCCAGGGGGAAAATTACAGTGGCCAATATATCGCTCACAAAGAGTCTCTCCTCACTGCAATCCCCCTGCTGAATAGACCCAATTACAGACTGTTACCATCGGCGGGGCAGATGCGGGGTGATGGGTAATTGGTCATTCAGGATGGTCGAGGGTGTGTGTGTGTGTGTGTGTGGAGGGGGGGGGTGGGCTGTCACAAAACTCAAAAAAATCCAACGTACAGTAACAACATAAGCATTGCTTTCACCTCTTGTCCCATCAATTTTTTGTGAAGTTTGTTTTGCCTCAGATCATTAATTTATTTTATAATTCATTTAGATGAGAATTTAGTGAGAGAGTTTTTCCCATACACATTAAGACTATTACAGAACAGTATTTAGATCTGATTGCATTTAACTCCATCTTATTTGAATAACTTTTTGTATTTTATTAAAGTGGGTAATGAATTTCATCTTGGAAGAATAATGCTTTTGTTATGGATATAGAATTTCTTATTACATCTCATCTGGCCAGGTTGATAACTCCACGAATAGAATTGACACGCGCATCACCTTGTTGAACAGAACCTTGACAGTACTTTCAAGTATCGGCATTTTGGTTCAGTTGATGAATTGCATGTTTAAAGGATTGTAATTTATCTTCTAGATGAGTAATACTTGGTGAGAGCTGGAGGAGAGAGGGAAGGAGGTAGGGGGAAGTGGTCATCTAATCATCCTGCAATGACAAGACCAAAAAGATGCCACTTACCTCCTGAAAGAGAAAAAAATGGGGGTGGAGGGCAAAGGGGGGGGGGGGGGGTTATTTTAAGACCTGTGGAGCATGTTCTTACGGAGTACTGGCATTCTTGTCATTCTGAAACGGAGAGCAGGCGTTGCCATGTAGCCAGCGGCACCGTGTCAGCGATACCTCTTCCCATTTTTCGCGCACTGTCCCGCACATCGTTCTGATTTCAGCTGTCTGTCCGTCGGGGAACCCAGGTGTTCCGTGTGTCAGAAGGCATCGACTTGAGGTCGGGGTGTCTGACATCCCAGCCACGTGTCTGTGCAGTGGCACCACAGAAACTAAAATCTGTTCTGTGGAGGTTGTGTGAGGTGTTTTTGTTTCGCACCTGTTTGTTAGTTCGTCCCTTTTTTTCTGAAGCAGATTCAGAGACCCACCACAGGAAGATAGTGCTGTATTAATCACTCACACTCTTTCAAGTGACTCTTGAGAATGCACATAAAAAGCTTCAGCTCCATTTTTACTGTAGTGTCTAAGTACTAGAACAGCTAGAGCTGTTCTCTGAAAAAAAAAAAAGATCACAAGTTGTAATTATAATGCCTTATAATTATCATTTATTGCATATATCAAATTGGAGCTTGAAAGTGATATTAAGTCTTCTAGAAGTCAAAAAGTATTCGGAAATGAAACAAGGAAGGATGTATGATTTGCCTTACACACGAGCACACACCAAGTCAAGACTTCCAAGACTGATTTATAAATCATTGGTGTACCCAGTCAATCACTTTCCTTGGGTTTCAAACAGTGGCACGCTAGTTGTGTTGTGAAAGGCAAAGAGTACCTGAAATAGAATTATGTTTGGGCAGCACTGCATGAAGCAGCTAATCCATACCATTGATCAAAAAAGCTTGCTCGGTTTGGATAGGTTTTGCCCCCAAGCTCTGTTGCTGGATCAGTTTAATCTTTTTTTTTTCACCTAATAGCTAAGGTTTGTATTTTGTAAATATAAAATAATCCTGGATGGTTACTTGTGCAGGGACCGCAGAAATGTCCGTGGTAAGTATTACATCTATCCAAGCAAACACTGTTCCCAGATTTTCAGATCCATTCCAGTGCTGTTTTCCTTAGTTTTGATGAAGCCCTATTCAAATGCATGCTTTTGAAAGGAAAAAAAATAGGTTTCAGTGGACCTCTCTTCAAGTATGGATGAGCTTAGAGTAATTCACTGTGGATGGTAGGAAGTGCCAGTTGTGTATGCTGTGCACTTTTGTTTTTAGGGATCCATGTAATCAGTTTTTAGGAGTTCATGTAATGAGTTTTGTTTTTCTGATGTTGAAAAGAATAATGTATGACGTGAGTAGATTATTTTAACACATATTGCTCTCATATATTTTTGGAAAAGCTGGCTCAGATGATTGTTTGGTGCCTAATTTGAATCGATTTGGAGTCGGCCCACAGAGGCTGCTGAAAGGGTGTACAGATAAAATAGTTGGTTTCCAAATGCAGCGGTGAGAGTTTGTCAGCCAAGGTCTGCTTGTCTTGCTGCTATGGCACCACTTGTGAGGATCCTACAAAATGCTCGTATGACATCAGCGGGGGATGTGCCTATCCTCTAAGCAGTGTGTGAAGTGAGAAAAATAGCTGATTGCCATTTGTGAGTGTATCAGAGAATTGCATGTGTTGTGCTTCAGTACTACTGCGTAAACTTAGAGGTGAGCCTACTGCAGTACAGTTGAAAGTTCCAGATATGGTGAAAAAGTGCTGAAGTTCATAAAGTACACAAAGTAAAAAATAACGTATCCAAGGGAAGAGGAGAGCCAGACATTCATTTCATATTCCCATTTCCGCCAGCTGCTCCTTCCACTCAGGCATTCCCCTCACTTATCTTTTCTCATTTAATTCTTGGGCACATCCGTCTTAATTAACTTAAAGCCTGGAACATGACTTTCAAAGAATATTCCTGTTTTTTAAACACTATCGAATTAACATTTCTGTAACACTGGTGAAGTTTACCCTCTGGTGGAGCCAGTGCCCTGTTACAGTATTATAAATGGAAAAGTCTGATGGCACATGCAAGCTGAAGCTGCAGGGGGGATGTGTTACAGAACCTGATTAACCCTGAACCCTGACTAAAATCACATATACTGACAACATGGTTGACCAAATGTGTCATTCAGTACATCATCACACAAGAACTTTTTACATTTTGTAATTTAATTTAATTTTTTTTTCATGTGTCATAAGCAATTGGTTTTTACCAAGTAAGGAAGCATGGAAAAAATTGTTGTGTCAATCTTCAGTTATACAAGTACCATAGACAGTTAAGCTAAAATATTCCATGTGTAACAGACTAAGTATACCACGTCATATGACATGTCATGTCATTTGCAAAATATTCCCATTATGACATAATTATCAAAACATTTTACCTTTACTGAAGACTACTGAATGTAAGACATACGTACACAATCACAGAAAGGAAGTAAAATATGTAATCCATGCACCTGTATGTTACTTTTAAAGTACAGTTTCCTGATTTCAGTAATTTCTCATACAAGAAAAAATATACCAAAAGAAGGCATTAAACCTTAGTGACATTACTTCCTGTTTGTGTGAAGAAAGCATTTTGGTTTGTTTCTTGATAAATGACATGTGCTTAAATAGTGGCTTTTCAGGGTGCTTTGTCAAATATGTTAATTTACCGATGTGTCCTCTACTATCATTACAGCTCCTCTGGTTTGTCCCATACATTGTGTAAGTAGGCTGAGATTTCTGAAAGTTGGAATGCTGTCTGCTGATGTTGTACACCCCCTCATGCTACAAGCTGGTTTTGAAGAATCTGCTCTGAACATCATCCCCTGCAGTTTCCCACTCACTGACTTAGTGAATCTGTTCATCATGAACACTGAATGTGCTTTGATAGAAGAGCCGTATGTTTGTAGCTAATTTCAAAAGCACTTAAGCGCATTTCACTTGTACAAAACTCAAATCAGAATCAGGCTGCGAAAGTGTCCCCCTCACGGGCTCATAACATCGGAATGAAGAGTCTGGGTATGGGGTTGCTCAGTCAGAGTGGAAATGCCACGGTACATCGTAACCTTTAGTCGAGCATGTTATCTGCTCTGATAGTGCAGCTGAACTGGGATAGGACCAGAGCGACACGATTGAATTTGAAAGGTCGCCATCCGAGTCTTGCCCCGAGGCTATCTCTCGTTCACAGTCCAGTGGCACCAGCGAACCCGTTCGCGCAGGGCACAAAGTTTCAGCCTTCTGACCTGTCCCAATTCATCTGCATCTCCCCACTCTGAGTTTCACTAATTTAGCCCCTTGCTCTGAGTGAGACATGAGCAAGGGTTTGCAAACAGTTTGGCCAACAAAAATTCTTCACAGGGACATGATGAAGGTGATTTAGAAAGGAATCCCAATGCCTTTTTGTTGGTAGGAAATCACTGATTGCCAATCCTAATCTAGTAACAAGAAACACAAGTTACGGCAATTGTAGCAGTGCAGCATAGCGGTAAGGAGCAGGACTCATAACCAAAAGGTTGTTGGTTTGATTCCCCACTGGGGTACTGCTGTTGTACATGTGGGCAAGGTACTTAGCCCAGAATTGCCTCAGTATGTATCCAGCTGTATAAATGGACAACATGTAAAAAATTGTAACCTATGTAAGTTGCTGTCAGTAGAGTGTCTACTAAATGCCAATAATGTAATGTAATGTAATTGTGCTGACGATTTTACCTGTCAAATTGCAGAACACTGTAACTCATGAGTCAGGTCTGCTTAAAATGCACAATTAAAAAAAAGTAATAAGTGCACACTCCCATTCATACAGGGAAGGATCAGCACAAAAGTCAGAGGACAGTTAATTGTATTGTGTTCACACCAGCCTGGATTCAGCTCTATATCAGTGTTGCTGAGTTTCTGTTCTAATTTCACTACCTCCAGGTTTACCTGGGCTGGGACCAGTCACTCTCACTGTCTGATATGATACTTGACCATCTCTTTATTCAGGTATGGATAGGCTGTGTAAATTTGGGGCTGATCTGGAGTCTAGAGCCATTTCAGAACTGATACGATAGGGTTGATTGCTGTACAAGGATGGTGTGCATTCTTATGTGGTCAGAGAAACACCATTCATTCATGTATTGAAGTATTTTAGCAATCAGATCTAAAAAGCTAACACAAAAGCCTTGAATTTCACAAATGAGCAGATGTAAACATGTTACAAATGAACTTGTCATCAAATTGCACTCAAAGCCAAATTACATGTAATTTTGTTGCTACCACCTGAGCTCCTGTAGAATTAACCTGGATTTGGACTATCAGTTATCAATAAACTCAAAACACTCATCAGAATCGTGTACAGAATGATGTATACAAGTCACAGTGTAGTCATGCTGTTACCTGCAGTTTCCTTTGTTTCCAAGCTAGTTTCCACACAGGCAGCTCTAAGCAGCACACATGCACAAAAAAAAAAAATCTCAAAAAATTGTGAGCATTACTCTGACATGTTGTGTAACAGCTGGCTTATAGGGGTAGAATAAGGAGCGGATGACCTCTGGTGCTCTTACTGTGGATCTAGGGACAGGTGCACCTGCAGAAATTCCATAAATACACAAACCGCCATTTTGAATGGCCTTAAGCCAATACTGTATGGTGTGCCTACATCTGAATGTGCCTACAGGGGATGAGACATTGCATATGAGGTCCAGAGCAGTCAAGCTGAACATCAGCTGTTCTCGTGAACCAGTCACTTTGCATGATGCCTGGGGTTACCTACTCATGCTCATGGTAATGCACGATTTCAAACCCTCTGTGGTTTACATTTAGAAAATGCTATGCAGTTTACCTCACTGGGTTACACTGAGTGCATCATCTCATTGTCATGCTTTGCATCCCTCTTGATAATCATTCACTTGAAATCTGGCTTTTCAGACAGCAGTGTCTTTCAGTACACATATATGAAACACAAAACGCAAACCATTTATAACACAGTGTGAATTTCATCTTAGAACCTGGCCTGCTGTATGTTGAAACAAATAATACATTTGGCCCCCACCAGCACTGGGGATGGGACCACATTCTCAGAAAAAAGAACAGACAGGCCTTGTACAATGTCTGTCTCTGCTCTTCCCTACTATCAAGGACCTGTGAATACAACCACAATAGGCCTGGTGAGTGTAAACTGGGATATCAGCCCAGACTTTTAAATACCTTTGCTTTGCCGCTTCTCTTGTCACAAATGACTTTTTTCAAAGGCGGTACTAATTACAGCTGAGTGCCTTTACTGTAATAACAGATGAAAATAAAAACATTGGTTGTAGTTATATTAATTGAATTACTGCTACCTTCCATCTCACATGGATTCATTCAGCAGCCTATGAAACTGTGATATATTATTTGAACATCACAATAGTAAAACTGCATCAGATCATATTCACTTCCATTGACACAGTAGCAGTGTGTTACAACAAACAATAATATTTTTCCCAGCCAACTAGCCAGCTCATTAGTCTTCATCTGCTTCTTTCTTTGTGGTTTACCACCTGGTATGAAACACAACAGCACACATTTCAAATGAGCCACAGGGAGTCAGTAGCACCAAAGGTTACTTGCAGCTAGAGGGCAATGCTGAACAGTGCAAGCCCAGCCTCAACGGTAGAAGCCAAGTGCACTGGACACACACCGGCGCTTCGGTTCTGTGGCGCAGATTCATGAGGATTGAGGTTATATTGCATTAAAGTCATATCAGCCATGTGTGTCTTCAAGTAGGAAACTGAAATTACTGCTTTCTACAGTGATTGTGAGATTGCAATGTGCAGGATGAGTTGGCTAAATCATTTATAATTTGTCATCAAACATTACAGAAATATGCTATTTTGGTGACTTTATGTGTACTGTACTTTGATTTGTAAGATCATATTCATATTGATGAAAGGGGAAAATAATACTGAAAAATTCATGTGAATAGATCAGGATATAGAATTACAAGCATGAATGCCAATGGCAGTATACATATTTAACATTTAATAGACCAGCTATGTTACATTTAAATGTGCATTATGAAATCAGCTTATGATGTCTGACCTTGATTATTGACTTATCCTGTCTGCTTTCTGTTCCATTCGGCGTTCAGGAACTATATATAGTCAATTCAGATTGGCATCTGGGCCAGTTAACTAAAGGAGCATGTGTAGACAGAAGCAGACAGAACTTCATTCTATCTATCTATCTATCTATCTATATTGCATGTCAAATGCAGTTCTGTCTTTGTGGATCTGTAATGTGTTAGGAAACTGAAGATGATTTTTGAATACTAGGAGGAGTGAGGCTGTACTTTGAATTGGAATATCCAATAATTAACTGTAACCATTACTAAAAGTCAATCCTTCTTTTATTATGGAATTTTTTGTCTTTCCCAACCACCAAGTTTAAGAACAGGAATATTTGGGACAGCAGTTTCATCTGGTTGCCATGGTATATAATTTGTCAAGTGAAAGCATTATTAATTATAATACGTGGCAGGAGAGCACAAACACACTAATGTATGCTAATTTTGCAAATGCATGCAAATTGTTACTGGTTTTAAAGATCTCTGACTCCTGAATTGAAAACCTACTCAGATGCCTAGGTGTACGCATGCACCCACCTTTGTGATTCTCAGGGTTGCCAATTTCATAGCAGTGAAGCAAATCCCACTGTTTTGGTTCTTATATCGCCAAGGGGAAATTGGTATTGACTGTATTACTTTGTTTGTCTTGATATTTATCATTACTAACATATCAAGTTTCACCTCAAAGTGAAATTTGAATTATATTAAACAGTGATAGGTCAGCCTGCCCTGGAGCAGGGCTTTTTAGATTGCTATTACAAGAAGCTGAGGAGCAAGGTCTTTTGACATCGAGAGCTCTGGTTAATGACCTTTCTTGTATATTTGGCATTCTAGCCATTGATTGCACTATTTGAATGATGAGCTCTGTCAAATTGAATTGGATTTTGCAATGCATTTATCTTATTTTATGAAAATAATGTTCAATGCTCAATGTATATTGTTCAAAGTATTACTCTATATTAGATAACACTAATATCATATTACACACTGCCTACTGTTCCAGTGTGGAAGGGTGTATTCCAGATGCTTTGACTGCTTCATGCAACAGATTCAGATTTAACTAAAAATGAAAACGATTGTTCTGCAAATGATCTGAGAATGGTGTAAGGCAACTCTACCTTACAATTAGCTGTGTATCCCTCATTTTAGGACGTTTTTATGAGCCGTGGCTTCTGAAGCTTGCCAGGCCAAGCCAAATGAAATAGACTCAGGGTGAGAACTATTGCCTCACATTAATGGCCCTTCTGTCAGCACGCTGTATGCTCACACAGAGGTGATATAGTACCTCTTCATCCACTACAATGGATGCATCAGTAAGAACTGTGATATAGCTCAAGCTCATGAGTCAGAGCCCTAGATTCTGCCCCCCAGTGTTTGTTGTAGGGACTGCATTCATTTTTTTAATAGCTGTCTATACATTTCTAATAGATTACCTAGATGAAATTGCTGCATAGAATTATGGTCTAATGCTTCTTATCTCATTTTGATAGGTATTACTTCGGGCCTACTGATTTTATTTACTGATTAAACCTGCCATCAGGCCATGTTTAGCCCCCAGGCCTTTGCATGGACACCTCAGCTCCAGAGGATTCAATAAGTAGCATATTGGTTTCAGTGGCTGATCCACAAAATATTGAGGTATATCTGGTATATCAATTGAAGTGAACATGCCAAATTAACACCTGAGGTCTAGATTGGAATAGATCAGGTTCATGTATGTACCACCTTGCTAATTGCAACAAGACTGGTGTGGAACAAAACTGGGGATAGCATGAACTTGTTCTGATACCATACAAGCACAGATTCTTCATTAACTCCACCACTGTTGGGTGGAGTAGAGGAATAGGATCTCTAAAAATTTATCTACTTGAACAGCCTGCAATTTAATATTTTTTCCCTCATGACCTGGGAAGGTTCTATCAAAATTCATCCCTGACTTTATAAATGATAGATATATTGACTCTCACCAACCTCCTGGCACAGGGAAGGATGGTAAAGATAAACGTAGGTTTTTTAGACCAGTGAAAAGCTTTAATTGTAAGGTATGGGGTATGGTGGTATGGCAAGAAGTGGTCAGCTAGAAGGCTAGAGAGTCATATTAATATGATTGGGTATAGGTGTGACCTGGGCATGGGAATCCTGATGCTGAAATGCCTGGTTTAAGCCACCAAATTTTGCCTCCTGTATGGGGGGAGCACCATGGAATTTCTGTTCCTTGCAAGTGGGATTAATTTGATATGCAATTTGAGACCAAGGCCCTGCTTTCTTTACTGTGTGAGCTGGGAGTGGGTATTACTTAAGAGCACAACTAACGTGGATCAATCCATGAAGATCTGTAATGAAGGGATTTTTGCAGTTTGCTTACGGTATCTAATCAAGATAGTCAAGGAGTGCTTCTTTCAGAAGCCATGTTCCTGTGTAGTGTATGACATAGTGGGAAAGTTCCCAATGGAGGCTGTTAAATCCTCCCTTTTGGATAATCCCCCTGCTGATTTTTCTTCTCCCCATGCATGTGCCAGAGATCTGGCAACCCCAGTTGTTCTTTGCCAGTAATTAAGATGGCTTTTAAAACAGGTGAACTCATTCAAGCGAGACAAATTAGATTTCTATTTTTCTCTCGGCTCCACAACTTGGCTGTCAGAAAGACCACATGCCTTTATTCCATGCTTTTATTTCTCATTTAGAAATGTACGGTAAACAATCTGTTATTGACAGAAGAGGTGAAAAGGGGCAAAAAAAAAACATCCTTGACTGCTCACCGATGACTGATGGATAAACAAAGGTAGACTTTGAATACTTCTTTGGTAGTGTGAAAGGTAAATGGTTTAACGGATTATGACTACCTGTGTCGGCTTTGAAGCCCATCAGGGAAGACCTTGGTGAGATGAGTGTTGTTTTTGCATAGGGTAAAAGGAGCAAGATACCATGCAAGTGCTGTTTACTACCATTGCTGCCATGTTTTGGATGCAGCAAGTGAGGATGCGCTGCCAGTAGTACAGGAGGGCTCTTTGAGAGCAGCCTTCCTTCTCCTCTGTCCTGACCATTCCAGACCATGCTGTGCTGGCTTTGGCACAGCAGACCACCATGTTCTCTCGTTGGCCCCGGCCATGATGGGCATCTCAGGCGCTACCGTCAGCAGTGTTACATCCTTGAGATTCTTGGCTGTCCCTCCTCTGTGTGCCAGTCACATCCCCTGTCTGTTATGGCCCCATGCAGGCTTCTCACAGTTAATGGCAATGGAGTCCAGGTGAACATTCTGCTGCAGACTGAACACATCTTATCTCTTTTTCCTACAGGTAATTGTTGTAGTATTTAAGTCTTGCCCTTTGTTTAGCTCTTACAGGTATTAACCAAACTATAGATTGATGCTAGTTATTGTTAATGGTTTGATTAATGTGTCATTTAGGTTACATTTGCAGCATGGCACTGGTCACTGTAGCACTGTGTGATACATTGGCACTCATTCAAATGTGGCTCAACAAACAACATTTTCTGTTTTTATTGTTCATATATTGCTCCACATATCTACTGTTCATATAGCCTTATTATATACTATTGTACACTTACATTCTTTGTAAGGTGCTCTGGATATTTCATCTGCCAAACGAACAAATGCTAATGTACAGTAGCTTATTTGATAAACCTGCTTTTGGAAAATGTGAAGTTTCTGCTGTAGCAAACTGTAGCCCGTCAACACATTTTTGCAAGGATATCAGCGTTGTCATTATCTCAGTCCTATTTCACAGCATGATTTAAAATTTTAAAAAAGGATACTTTAGAGTGGAAAGCGAATAAAAAGTCTATTTTACCTTCACTAACAGTCAGCTGTACAGAGCGTGGAATCCAGTCTTACATGCAATCACATTGCCATTTGATTTTGACGGGGAGCTACTGCTCCTCATTCTGAAGAAAACAGCCTATAACCCATCCACAAGGGTCTGCTATGGTGCCACTATTTGGTTCCTCTAAGGACTCTTGTCACGCTTCTCTGTGAAAGTACTTCCAAAAAAAAAAAAAAAGATTTCGTAAGGTTCTCATGACCAGAATTGTGAGGGAACAAAACACGGATCGAGACAGTTTAAATCCCAAAAGAGGCAATACTGTTTTGTTCTTATCCCTTATTGCTTCAACAAATATCCAGATATATCGATTTCAGCTATATAAAGTCCTGCTATATAAACATACAGTGTCCTTGCATAGGGATGCCTGCTAAACAAATTAGATCGCATGATTTACATTTTTTTTTCTGTTTGCATATTGTCTACAGATGGCCGAAAACATTGACACTGTCCCTTTGAGCAGGGTGGTTTTTTCAATACCTTCTCCTCTCATATCAGAGCATGGGAATTAAAGTCAGTGGGAGAAGTGGAATGAAGAGGCAGGATAGAAAATGCATGAAGCTGAAAAATGAAAACATACTGTAGATAGGAATAAGGGTGATGATGATGATTATGATGATGATGATGATGATGTTTCCTTCCTGTATGTATTCACAGAGCTTTGTCAGCAGTGGTTATAAGATTCAAATTAAATCATGGTAATGGGGAAACACTTTAGTGACTTTAATTTTTCCCAGGCATTATCAGAAGCATGATAATACAGGCAGGCTTGAGATAATGCAGACAGGCTCCAGTATATTGCTCTGGCATCATGTGGCATTGAGGCTGTCTGGGCTAAGTTAATTACAATGGCCTCTGATGCTGCTAGCTTGTAGCCTGTGTTGTTTACTATGCACGTTATAGGGAGAGATTTCTGTTTTATTGTAATGTGAATGTTGTAATGCAGTGGTTCTGCATAGCTCATCAGCAGGCTGTTTAAATACCTACCAGGGAGGCAATTTTCATGTGACCGTGTGTTAGGTTGGCACATTGAAGTACAAGCTAGATAGGGTGTTTTCATTGAATATGTATTATTGCCTGTTTGCTGGTTCTGTTAGAATTACTTCTGAAAGGTTGTGCTCAAAGTGTGCATATATTAGTGTGCAGACTTTGCATATCCATCACAGTGTAATAATAGTGCCATGAGTTTTAGACCCAGAATACAAACTGAAGCTTTTCTGTGATTACAATTGGGATTCGAAGGTAATTAAGCAACATTTGTGCATAATAGCTATCATAATGATGATTATTCAGCATAATATTAATGAACTAGGGCTTCATATGGAGTATTCTAGGTAACTGCAATACAAGAAATTGTATTTTTTCTTTTCTTGCCATGTTCTTGCTTGCCTTTATTTTTTTCTGTTTATCTGCATGCCTCTACAATGTTAAATAAGTGTATGTTGTCTTTGAGGGTTCTGACAGTGAAGTTTAAATGGTTTAAAAAAGGTTTAATAATGAAAGGAGTTACACAGACCACACCTTTCAGGGTCTGTGGGTATATCAAATACCATCAAACCTCCATCTTGCCTCTGCTATAGACAGAGGACCAGGGAACCGGAGAATAACACTGAATGTGTATGACTTTTTCAGCATTGACAGAAACCCCTACATGGATGAGATACTCCCGTCCTCCAATACGTACACCCTGACATGCCAGCTTGCTGTCATTTCCAGTCGTGATCATGTCTGTCTCTTTCTTGCTCTCTCACACACACTCACAAAAAACACACACACATAATCAGGCTCTGAGATCCTCTTCAGCCTTGGAAATCAGTAGGCATACCCATAATTCATTCCTTTCTCAAGGTCACCTTTCCCAATCAGCCTGCACCGGGGATGCACAGGAAGGAGAAGTTTGTCTGTCTGCTTGTAACGAATTGCCCTTTTCTTTTTTTCTCCCCTCTCTTTGTTCTTTTCAAAATCATCAGGAGACACCGTGTCAATGCCCTGACCTGCAGCAGTCTCCCAAAAACACCTCTGTCTGCCTGTGCTAATCTGCACTGTGGGGAATCGATTTAGCCGTGGCATAGGTCCTGTTTAAACGCTTTTCCCTGTTGTTTGCGGTGATGCTTTATGATGCTTACTTTGACATCCACCCTCATTCCTCCGTCCTCTGGCCACCTCTTTCCCAAGGTCATGTTTAAATATTGTATTTGCAGGGCCAGAGTGTATTCTGCCTTGTGCCCACAGGATGGTGCATTGTGATGGGCATGGTGGTGTATCTCTGAAACGGTGGGTAAAATATTATATGTCCTGAGGAGCTGTGTCACCACGGAGAGCCCGAATGTGCAGGAGGAGGGCATTTCCAGAGGGTCCTTCTAATAGTGAGGTTTTGAGCTGTTTTACAGCGTATGCCTCTGTGTGTGTGTGTGTGTGTGTGTGTGTGTGTGTGTGTGTGTGTGTGTGTGTGTGTTTGTGTGTGTGCGTGTGTGTGTGTGTGTGTGTGTATTTGTGTGTGAAAGAGAGAGATGGGGGAAAGAGAGGGAGAAGGAGAGAGAGAGAGAGAGAGAGAGAGAGAGAGAGAGAGAGATTATTTTTGTTAAGCCGTGACAGAAATGACAACAAGCTTTTCTTGCTATTGAGTGCTGCTGCCATGCAGGTGTTGTCTTCCCAGAGACTGAAATATCGTGTTGTAATTTTTTTTGCATGTCTATCTGTCCATCTATCCATTTATACATTTATGTATGTAAAAATGTGCCTGTGGACATGTGTGTAAGCGCAAATTCATGCCTATGAGCATATATCATGTCATTACTGTACTCAATAATTTCTCATTTGCTAGGAAATAGGAAGGAAATAGAAAGGAAAGGAAATAGAAAAGGACCATATAAATTAAAGAAGCAAAAAATATTTAAAAGGATTCTTTCCCCTCTTCTCTATGTCTATTAATCCTTTTCTCTCCTACGCTGTCTTCTCGTTTTTCCAGTCTACCTCCCTTTCTCACTCTCTCCCAGCCTCTGTCTCTGTCACTCTCTCCCTCCCTCTGCCCCTCCTTTCCTTCTTCCGTGCACCCCTTTCCTCTCTCACGCTCTCTCGCTCTCTTTCTCCTCCACCTCCCCTCTCCTCTCTCTCTCTCCCTCACTCTCTCTCTCCCTGCTGCTCTCCCCTGATCTGGGGTTAATGTTCTGTGACAAAAGATAACTATCTGAAAATAAATATACTGCCTATAGCTTTTTTTTCTTTTTTGTTGCTCAGATAATTTCCCAGCTATTAAATGATTACTCAGTTGCTGCCTTCAAATTGTTGTCCACCCCCCGAAGGTACAGGGTAAAGAATCCCCTTCTTTGCTTAAGTAACAGAAGAGAAACAGTACAGAAACGGAAAATAAACTGCCTGTATTCAGGAGTAATTTTGTGTAGAAATTTGAGATTTCTGCTCCCCACCATTTGAGACTTTTTGAGGTCAGTATAGACCACAAAATTGCCTGAAGAAAGTGATTGAGATTTTTTTTTTTCTTTGTTATTATTAGAATGCAGTGAACCGTTTTCTGAAAAACACAAAAAGATGAGCACAGACTGAGGGCAATAGCTTGATCTGTAGAGACTGAATGTTCTGTTTCTTTCTTTTCTCCTGTGCTTGTGAAGTGCCATTTAACTTTACCTGCATTCACTTCGGCTGCAAAATGGCTTCCCTGGGGGGTGGAGACACAAAACAGTAGACAACAAATGGTAAACTGCTACTGGCTTATTCTTGCAGAATATAATTCAAATAGACTGGAATGGATAAAACTCTGAGGAACCCAAGTCCATTGTGCTGTTTCAATCATGGCTGAGGAGGTGACCTATGACCTATGACCCTGGCCCAAGCAACTGTCAAATGACAATGGAGATGGAGATGATAGAGAGCACTAAGTGAGAAGAAAGGCTGTAGAATTCAAACTGCAAGAGAGAAAGTACCTCAGAAACAAACTTCCACTGAGCCTTCAGTTTAACATACTTTCACAGTTTCCTCATTCCTGAAAGTGAAATTGTTCTTGTGTCGCAGAGTAAGTGGAAGCCCTGAATAGCTCAGAATAATCTGCACTTCTCTCTGAAAGGGCAGCGCTCTCTGTCATTAGACAGATTTATTGGGTGTTTTCACAGTCTGTGAGTAGCCCTGTTCCTGGACTACCTGTTAAAAGGCACCTAGGGTGGTATTATATAAATCATTCTTTAAGGGCCATTGACTTTGTGCATGCTTTGTACATTTGGAATTCATTTTTCAAATCCTTATCAAATTTTTTTCTACAGAAAAGGCCAAATTAGTTTCAATCTCCAATTAGATACAGAATACAGGGTAAATGATAACTGTAAGCTAGACTACTGCCCTAGGTAAAAATCCTGTATTTTAACGAGTGTACGATTTGGCCCTGGATCAGAATGCGTGTAATATCAGCCTCAGCACATGGCCCAAAATGGGCCTATTCCGTAAAATATGATTTTTTTTTTTACAGCAAACTGAATAAATATCCTCAATGCATGTTACATTACATTACATTACATTACATTACATTACACTGATACAAAAGAGGCAAAGACATTTTAGAGGCAAAGCAAGTTTTAGTTTTCTGTTACAGTAGTGGCAATGACCTGTGTTGTGCTGCAAGTTAATGTATTTTTAAAATCATCGTCCAAAAGCAGTAAACATGCCCCTTTTGCCACAATAGACAATTCTCTGTTTCCCTTGCACATGAAACAGGACTGATCATTTGGAAAGGGAGTTTCTCTCAGAGAGAGATTGAGATTTCTTTAGGTTCCCTTCCTTCCTTCTTTTTTGTTTCATTTCATCAATAAGAAGAAACACGACTTCTTGACAAGACGCATGAGAGTCAACAAAGTGAAAGAAAAAAACCTGAGAGCAACCTTAGCCCTGTGAAATGTAAAAAAAAGAGTTTTATTGATGTTCTACAGCAAAGGGCTACATTTCATTTGTTGATCGTAAGGTGCTGTTTGATGTTGGAAATATATTGTGGGGAAGTACAGACAGAGGCCATCATTTCTGTGCTGTGTATGTCAGGTTCGAGCACTATTGTGCAGATGTAATGAGGCCCTGTGCCATAGAAGAGTATCGATCCCGTTTTTTCACTTTGCAAAGCAATGCCCGCACACTTTTCTCTCTCTCTGTCTCTGTCTCTCCCTCTGTCTTTCTCACTATCTGTTTTACTTAAGATGAAATGGAAACCAAACCCAAGGATAACACATTCCCGGGAGAGGACTGTGAGTCCTAAAGATGTTAGAATCAAGACTCAGAACTTTAAATAATGGTGATTCCTGAGTTTAAGTGGTGCACATGCCATATGCAGTGGTATGGGCATATTCCAAAAAAGTATGAGTCAAAATGAAAAAAAAATAGAGGCTTTTGCCCCAGGGGGTTATTAATGTGTGAGAATGATCATTGGATAGCGCAGAATTTTACCATTATATCATATGGAAAGGCTTTTAAAGTCCTTGTGAATCTGCCTTCTTCGATCATTCATCGTCCCCCCTCTGGGATGTTAAAGGGGTTGCTGCTTGTTGCTGGCTTACTGTCATTTTCACAGCCTGGCTCCAACGCACAGGGCTGGTCCCCTTAGGGACCCTTATGTTTCCCACAGTGCCGTTGAGGAGTCATTGTCGTCCCCCCCCCCTCAACCCCCCCCCCCCCCACCACCCCCCACACCACCCTCCTGTCTCCTTCCCTCATCTTCTCGCAATCATCTCCGTCGCTTCTGCGTGATTACAGGCCTCTCAATCAATCTCCTGATGTGGGCTTGCCAAAATCAAAAAAAAAAGAAAACAAAACGCTAATGTGTTGTCCAAATGGAGGAGTTGGAGTAATTGCGGTAGATGTTTTAAAAGGTCAAGTAAGAAAAGTAGGCTTTTATACTGCCATGTGTCTGTCTGGCTTTACTGTGAATTCATGCTCTCCACAGTTTATAATTTCATACATCTCACAACGATATTTCTCCTGCGCTGTTAGGAGTGTGACCTTTTGGGGCCAGTCTCTGTGAAATATGTTGTGTATATAAAACTTGTGTAAAAACCATGTCAGTGATTCAGTGGGGCCTCTCTGCATTTCTCTGTCTGAGTGGCATGAACTGAGCAGAACCATGGCATTTAGCTGCACTGGCAAGACCGGGAGTGTGCTTGAGTTGCCCTTCAGCATACAGTCAGGTGACATATTCATTAAAAGGGAAGGCTGATAAAAGAGGCAGATGACTGGCACACAGACTCTTTGGTAAACTGTTGTGCCTTGACCTGTATTGTGTGCAAGCAGACGCACGGACAGACCCTGCCTGTCACCTGTGAGTCAGCCGTACAAGAGAACATGAAAGGTGCTCTGGAGTGCAGGAAAACAGCCTGCTGAAAACCCTGTTCAAATTTACTCATGATCCCCGGAACAAGTTGCTTTTTATTTGGCAGAGGCCTTATCCAGGGGGGCTTGCACAGCATTAGAGGAAACAGGTACAGTTGTAGAGAACTGGTCTAAATACAATACACAATTCAAATGTCAACAAAATGTAAGCATAACTCATACTGTTGATTCAAAGACATAAGTTAATGCCCTTCAATGCCCATAAGCAACAGAGCACAGGACTAGATAGAGTCACGTAGTTGAGGAACATACAATTTAACTACAAAGTACAAGTCAGCAAGTGCCTCAAATGAAATCAGAATTCAATTACAAGTTAGAGAAAGTAGCTTGTCTGAATACGTACAATATGTTTCTCCTAGTGCACGCATTAAAAGTTGGAGCATTTTAACATGTTCTATTATGCTAGGTAGAGACATATTTCAGATGGCATGTGGGTGACACTGGTCATGTGGTGCTGGGGTAGGTGATACAAAACCACTGCTGAGCTTTTCATGTCTTTTGATGTGGCTGTGACTTCACAGGATGGGTAGTAATTGGCACTTATATGGAAAAAGAGAGAACACAGGATGTATTGACTACTGTACATCTCTGATGACAATACTGTCCCCTACACCATTCCATGCCCCTGCCCCCCCCCAGCCCCCAGTGCTCTGCCAACTCCTTTAATTGCTTTCCCATTCTGCTCCTCTGATTATCACCCTCAGACCATCACAGAGGCATAATAACCACCACTGTCAGCCACTTTGCAGGCAGCCCCTGATATTTGCACATGAAAGGACGAGAGTGAAACCATTATAGACCAACAAATTACATCCCGTTGCTAATTCAGGCCCTATTTGGAGTGTCCGTGCCTGCCACCCCCCAACCCCTCCTTACCCCACACCCCCACCTGCAGCCCCCATCTGCAGTGGTTGCCGTAACTCTCTGTCCCTACTGACCAATGAGGCTTTTTAACTGTGTTTTTTGAGTGGGTAATGGTCATTCTCTTGTATTATAAAGGTTGGTGTAGCAGCAATATTTCTGTGTTCTTTAAGAAGGGAGAGATGTTGAAATGGAAAATGTTTAGCTGGACATACCAAGTATTTACTAGTCTAGTTTGTATATCACATGTGCATGTGTGTGTGTGTTTTATACACACACGCTGATATGGTTAGTAATATTGTTAAACCCTTGATATTTATTTCAGACACCAGACCTTTGATGTAATTACCATTGTTAAGCTCCTTTGAATTGAGAGACGTCTAAAGCTGAACTTGGTCCTGTTCCATTCGCTCTGTGGTTCAGTCGCCTTGGATTAACTGACAAAGTGGTTCCCGTAAGCTTGGGGATATGAGGCCCCCCAGGGGGGAGGGAGGGCTTCGGGGAGGTGGTGGCTGTGCCAGCCACAATGAGCATTCCATTTATCCCTCTCTCCCCATCCCCTGTAATGAATGACCTGCAATAAGAGCAGGCACATATCTCCAAACAGCTGGGATTACGTTGAGCGATGATACAGTGCAGCACTGGGAGAGAGTGTAGATGCCAGGGCAGCGAAGCTGTTCCCAAAAAGAGTTCTGAGTACTGTACAGCTCCTTAACCAGAGCTCTGCCTGTAATGGAGGTAGTATGGGTGATGGTAAAAATGCTTTTGGATGTGGATGTACACACACAAACATGCACATGCACTAGCACACACATTCAGCCGAACTTATTTGTGGACAGATGCTGTATCTCAACAACTCAGAATCTTATGCAGTCTCATGAGAAAGAAAGTAAATGCTTTATTTGTTTGGTAGCACAACAAAGGAACCACAACTTGTCCATAACAAGTCAACATCAGGATGAGGGGCAACAGATTCAATCAGAGGCCAGTGCAAGTTGATTAAGTTGTGATCAATGTGCAGAAATGCATTCCTGATCTGAGAATGACGGCCATCTGAAACGATCAGATCAGGGGATTGATTGCATGTGTTTGGAAAGAAACCGCAGGGTAAATATAGCAGGGCAAAAAACAAAGGTATGGCGTGTGCATGTGTGCATTTGTGCGTGCTTGCATGTGTGCATGTCTTCAATAGAGGATGCCCCTCTCTTTTTCTCTCTCTCTAAGACACGCACACAGTCACACAATCTGGGCTCTACTCTCCAAGGTCATTGTACTCCAGTTCTGGTGCTCACTTCTGGGAGAGCCTCTTGGATGTCTGAAGAGCAGAAAAGATAAGATCTGATGACCCTTGCATTTGCCTTTTCTCTGAGTAGTGGAAATTCAGAAGAGGAACACAATGGTAAATTTTGCCTTTTTCCCCTCACTGCATTCGGCCCTATCTGTCAGAAATAACTGTATCGTGCCTTTAAGGAATAAATCTGAAATCGTATACACTTCTCACGCTTCAGACACCAGTTGTGTGACTACACAGTGTTGTCAATGTTGATAATATGATGTTACAGTGTGTCCGAAAAGATTAAGCTGACCTGCACATGCTCTTGTGATGGAGAAGATGGTGGAGGAAGTGATGGAGAGGTGGAAGATGTGTTTGAGAGGGGAAGGAGAGGAATGACATGTTGGCACAGGGATGGAGAAATAGAGGAGATATTAGAAGAGGAGAGAGATGGACATGACTGTGACCAGAAAAAGTATTGGTGTCCACGTCTCTTGCACACACATACATGCACAGATTTATCTGATTCTGCCTGACACTGATTTATGACCAAGGATCATCAAGACATGTGTAATATTTTCCATGGTAGTGGCTTTTTTAACAAAATTTGTGTGTGCTCAATCTTTTCTGTATTAATACCAGTGGCAGCACAGTGTATTTTCTTTCTCTAAAAGCTGTAATCAAAGGAAAATGATTACACTCTCCCAGGAAAAGACTCCATGAGATGCACTTAACACTTGTGTAAGGGTTTTCTCTGTATTTTTTTCCAGTGCACATTTGCCTCTCAGTTGTCATTGTCACCTGCTCTAATTGGACTGTCACTCTGCATGCAGTTTGCAGCAGTGGGCACATTCTGAGACCTGGAGGAGCAGAAGGCCTCCCTTTGTGTTGGCGTAATCCAAACCTGGCTCGGCTAACGAGGCTTAGCGCCGGGCGTTTCGCAGTGGTGCTGTGACTAATGACAACCCTGACCTGATCGGACGCAGCAAGCCTCTTCTCCAATATACCAAGCCTTTCCATTGAACACAAACAAACAAAGGGTTTAACCGGGCATAGCCGCAAGATTGGAGTTAAGATGAGGAGTAAGGTTGGTATTTGGATGATGAAATGTGTTTTAAGACTGCATATAATTGCATATATAATAATAACTGCATATAATTGCATAGAACTGCATATAATTGATCATGTTCTTGGACCTTATTGTTGTGGACATTAAGATGTGAGTGCATGTTCAGGGGGAATTTTGGCAGGTCTTGTGAAGGCAAGGACTGAGGCCCTTCCTTGTTTCACATCCCATTGAAAAAAGGGAGGTGTGGTGCTTGAAGTAAATGCATCTGATTTCAGAGTTTTGAGTCTGACTTCCCAGTGATGTTCTGTGTTGATAAATTTGGCATGTAGTCTTAAGGCCCAGATGGGTGCACGGTATTAAGCTGCTGACCTAAGCGGAGGCATGGAGGAATTGCAGGTCCGTGCTGGTGAGCTCACAGAAACTATTTGCTCTTGTGGCTGTGGATATTGGAGGCTGTAGTCTAGCTGCACGTTAGTGACAAGTCAGTTGCTTGTATGGCTTCACAGTCCTAGAAAGATTTAGCCTATTAGGTTGATTCATGAAAAGTAGCTTTGTTGCTCTGAGAGAATATGGATCCTTTTGCTATAAAAATCAAAACATTCATTAATTTCCTTCACACCCTCAAAATGCCGATGTGAGATTGAGACTCTGCTGGTCCTGGTGGTTGATCTGTTTCATATCCTCTAGTGACTGGTATATCTTGTGATGCAGTTTTAGGCCCTGGCCCTGCAAGTGTAACGGGTGGTATCTTGCGTTGTGTTTTAATATGATGTTACGTGGGTCGGCGAGCGAGCGAGTTTCGAACTGAGGTTCTTACTGCTCGCTGCCAACCCCTTAAAGCCAGCGTCGTTGCCAGTTGAGCTAAAGGGAAATTGCCGTTAGCCTGTCGGCGACAACGCTACTTAACCAGGTCTCAGAGGGAGTGACGTAGCCGCTGCAACCACTCGGCTACCTGCTACCCGCTACCTAAGGCTTTACGCAGGACTCACACGAGCTAATCACTTCAGCTCCGCTACACAAGCCCTTGCAACAAACTGCTCCCTGTTAACTGTCGGTCTTGACTATAAACATGCATGTATTGTGATACTGATCTTAGGATTCACCAAACACAGCCTCATTCTCAAAGCTGAGCATGTCACATTTTGCATATTAAACGAGGCATCCCCAAGCTTTGTTGCCAAGGTGTGTGGTTACTACGCATGAACCTGCACCATTTTTCCAAGCAATTTGATTCATTAGCTGTAATCTCTGTTTAAATGAGATGCTCACCTGTATATTAAAATGTCGTGAAAATCAAAGTTTCTCTATGGCCCCAATTTATTTATGCAGAACTGTTTCGCTTCGCATCAGTATCAGCTATAAATGTGCATTGTAATGTTTACTTTATGATTTACCGGATGCAATTATGGGATGTGGAGAGGATCGTTCCAGTATTTTTCAAGCCAATTTGGTTGCAGTGTTGCAAATTGGGGGCCAGTGGGCCGAACAATGCAGAATGACACATCTTTCAAAGGAAGCCAAACCACATTGATTGACTGCTGTTTTGACCATGGTAGGTCATTCCTCCCCTGAGATGAGAATGGAGATGATCACTGTATGACTCTGAGGGACTGACCTTCTCTTTCAGTGGTGTTTGCTTCTTCATTAAGAGCAGTTGGGATCTTAATGATGTATATTTATATTTCCTTTTAAGGATAATGTTTCTACCATACGTTCATCAGTGGTGGCTTTATTCCAATTCTAGTCTAAACCTGTTAGTTAGCAGAAAAGATTTTGATTTCCCTTTATTAATGGTGTCAAGCTGGATTACCTCTTCCCTCTGTCCACATCACATCATACGTTTGCATCAAGAATCCATACGATGAGACTACATATTATATTTTTTAATCAATTACTCCATTGCAATGACAACTGCAATGGATTGAATGTGGACTGTGAAAAGTGCCTCATAGTTTTCTGGCACCAAATATTTTTCTTTATGTTTTCTGTCCATACAAAATTAGGTGTGAGTATGTGTGTGATATAATGTGTCTAAATAGCTTTGATCTGTCTGCTGATGTTCATTTAACATAAACCAGCTGACAGAGCGTGGAGCCACTAGGAGCATGGTTAAAATCCTTGTCTTTATAGGATAGGAGCTCTGTAAATTACCTTACATAATGTGTACCAGCTGTGTGCAACTGACGGTAACGACAGTTGTCATGAGATAGTGGTCTGTTGCAGGGATAGTTGTGCTGCCCCAAGCCTGGCCTCTGCCGTGGGAAGAGTATAGCTAGCACTGGGTCCTGTGCTTAGCACTGAAGACTTTGTGCTCAAATTTTCACTAAATAACATTTATATAGACTCCTTCTTGGCACTGAACATTTTCAGACTTCCTCTGTGGTCAGGGCTCCATCCATTACATGCTTAACTGCAATGTGCTATTCTGTTATTTCCCTGTAAATGTTCTTCATATATACTGCTGTTGGTATACAGTAGCATATATACCATCACTCTTTTCAGATTAAACAATTGAACTTGCTGTGAGATGTTTTGGGGCAAAAGAATTGAATATTTGTTAAACTGATACTGAAATAGTACCATTTCAGGTGATGCAGTTTATTGGTATTTATAGGTATGATGATGTTGCATGGATGTATCACGATGGACGCTGATGAAAAGCATTGTGGGATTGCATGAGAGTACACAGACCACTATCAGCGTTCAGTGGCACCTTTGCATTGGGCTAAATCCATGAAATGACAGCCATTTAGCAGGATGCGAGTGGTGTTGTATGTTCCCGTTAATTGCATTGTTTCAGGGAGAAGATCACCCAAGGATAACAGAGTGGTGAGAGATAAGTTGTCTCTCGCATTGGTTCCTTCAGTAGTCCCATGCTCATGAGCCTCTATTGGGCTTTATAGGGTGAAATTTACTGGTATGGATTCTGTGCAGCCACTGTTGCAGTGCATTAGTCTGACCAGAGAGCCGTGCAGCAGCAATGCCTCAGAGCGGCAGGGTAGTTGCAGAATGAATTATACGCAGTCGCACACTCAATTTCCCTCCTGTGCACTACAACCTATTTAGGAAGGAACACACATGGCAACAGCACAAATGCGCGCACACATACACACGCACACACACACACACACACACATTTATACAAACACACATTCAAATACAAAGAATGTGATCAGGCACACCAACACACAAGCACGCATTTAAACTATATGCTGTGAGTGTATGTACATGAGAATGCATGCTTACACTATACTGGTGGAATTGCTGAGTTCGGCCAGAAATTTCTTTGGTAAGTTTGAAGTTTTTTTTTGGGAAATTGAACTAAATGGAAGAGGATTAATTTTCAAGGCACAACACAGTGAAATAAGTGAGAATTTAACCATGCAACATGCATTCTGTATTTCTTTGGAGTAGGTCTGCTTGTGTCAGCATCTGCACTTAAAAGCATCGTACAGACTCTTAACCAGATTAAAAGACTATTTTGCTTTACACCAAACTCCATTAATTTTTATTAAATCACAAAAATTACAGTGAATGCAGGTATATGTTAGAAAGGCTGTTTGTGTCTGTAGCGCAACAGCTGAGAGTATTGATGTGTAATTTTTCATTGCTATCACAGATGACTCAGAGGCTCTGACTAGCCCCCTTTGTTTGCATCCTTCATCCTGTTGCTCCTGACCCTGAAATCTGCAGTTGCTGTGTGACTGATGTGTTCAAACCTCTGCCTCACTCCTCCAATGCGCTAGGTCAGAGGCTGTGTTCGTCATTTCCCCTGTCTGTCCCCAGGGGGCAGCAGTGGGCTCAGCAGCGTTCACACAGAGCTCCGAGCCCAAGGACAGCTCCCAGACACTGCCTGTGGACCACAGGAATTCACTGCATGTGGTAGGGTGTGATGATGATGTGCAAAGACTTGTTAAAAGGATTTTACAAAGCCACACATCTATTCAAGCTTATCGCTTTATTATTGATTGATCGGTTTGGGCTAATCAGAGTCACTTTTTCATCACAGTGAAAAGCTTTTGGTTGGTTTGAATCAGTCCATAATTAATACTATTAATTCCCTTTAGATTAGTACAGACTGGTCACACCTCATATCAAAGCCTTAATTTTGTAAGGAGATTGACAACTCATTTATTTTCAGGTAGTTTTTCCTAACTATGTTACATTCTGTCATCAAAGATAATATTTTATCTGTTAAAAAGCAACTGTAATTACCAGCAAGAAATGCTAACTGGTTATTTTGTAACACAGCTTTCCATAAGCCTGCATATAAATCAGATATTTAAGAACTGTGATTGCTTATTGATCCTTGTTCTTACACCCCTCTTTCATGGCAAGATTCAAATTATTCTGACTCTAACTCTGTGTCACAGATAGTGATAGCTTAACACTGATATTGTACCTGTGAGAAAGAGAAAATATTAATGTTTTCAATTATATGAAAAGATAAATTTCTGTTTAACAGGTCATCAGGAGTTTGGAACAAAGACTGATTGGAATGCTTTTGTGTTAGAAAAAAAGCATTAATTTTTTCTGCTTTTTCATATCAATGTGAAAATGACTTTTTTTTAGAAATCTAATTTTTGCCATAGCATTTTTGCTGTAATTGTTTAGAATAGACTGTATGGACCAAAGACACCATGTCAGAAGGTACAAAAACAGCTGTGGAAAATTATTACAGAGAGAAATTTGCATGTTGCAAATTAGTACATTTGGTTTATCGCCTCACCTCAATGTGTCACAGATATTGAGTGGGGCTTAGTCATTTTGTGCAAGGCATTCAGAGTAATTTGTATAGTGCTACATCTATATATATATATTTGAATTTGTTTCAGAAACAAATTCAAAATGATTCAGTGCCAAACATTTGTGCGTGTCAAAGTGACAGGAAATTAAACTGGGATATTTTACTTGATAAACGCTCAGGGTGCCAAAACAATACATTTTCTTCTTTCTCTCAGGGATCTATTGTAAGATGACCTTGAAGAGCTTTGGCTACATGAGACTTATGTACGAAACTCCTGACTGGTTGCATGCGTCACCCACAGGATCACAGTGTCACTTTTTCACTCCACACCCAGCACTTATGGGCTTCTCCTCAAAGTATTTCAGCCCTGAGGAAGTGAGGGGACCGAAGAGAAATAAAAAGGAGGGAAAGGCAAACATATTTACTCTTTCAGGAAAATGTGCATGATTTGCTGCTCTGTTCTGGGCTGTATTAATTAGCTGCCCTTTCTGCAATGATGTGAGAGAAAAATCACCTGGCATTTAAAATGGTTTAATGGCAGAAACGTATCGTATGCATAATTTATGGGTATGACGGCTCAGGAGGGTGTGTGTGTGTGCATAAGGCAACGTGCAGTCTTTTAATGAGCGTCTCTGATGCTGGGGCATTTATAAAATATTCATCTTCATTTTACAGGTTTCAAAACATCAAGGTGTTCTTGGCGCTCGCCGGCTCACGCCTCATACTTTCCTGTCTCTCTCGTGACTCAGCGAACAGCTGTTTAAAATTAGACAACAGATTGTGTTACTTATACGTGTGGCGGCAGTGATGCTGATCATTCAGTGAGCCACTGTGCAATCTGTCAGCACCGCGGTTGGTGCTGGAGTTACGATATCTGGATGTGAGGGCACAGCAGCTCCAGGCTGCGGGCCTGTAAACAAGAGCAGTGTTTCCTATTGGACAACAGGTGGTCATGTGATCTGGTGCACATGCCACCTGTCTCACTATTGTTACTGGGGCACAAAAAGGTTAATTTTATTTGTTTGATAGGGCCTTCAGTCATTGATGTGCATGTCAAGGGAAAACAGAATGCGCAATGTCTGCCCTGCCTTGTGAAAGCTGTCTACATGGCATATGTTTGTCAAACCACCCTAGGTTTACTTAGTCCAATATCTGAGCTTCTCTGGAAGTCACTCAAGCTTTTTTCCCATGTACATGGTGCATGGTAAAAATAGCAATAGTAAATTATTGAAATAGCAAATTAAGTTATTGATATTTTCTCAGAAATGTACCCAAGGCAACTTGTAAAAACTGACTAAAGTAATTTTATGAAAGTGGTTTGCCATGATATTCCTTGGTGGGTAATGTTTACATTCAATGATCAATATGCAAACAAATGACCTTTGAAATCCAGTATTAGATGCTACTAAACTATTTATGCCTTGTGACAGATGAGGGAGACATGGCTGAGAAAAAAAGCATGAATCCAGATCCTTTCTGTCACAACACATGCATAACAGTAGCCAAAACCAGCAAACAGGACCCATCCTGAGCCAACAGAGCAAAGCTAAACTTTGTGGCTCTCAGCAAGGCCCTGAGAAAAAGAAAATGAAGTGCAGTTTAAATCAGTAAAATGACTCCTACAGGGCAATCCATTTCACATAGCTATATTCACTGCTCTCCACTCCAGCAGTGAAAATAGGCAAAGGCACAATCCTGCTCTACTAATTCAATGTTTTTTCGGATTTTTAAACCATCTGTGTCAACGGCCTTGGCCCACATAAACTCTGAAGGAGTTTTCTCATTTCTCTTCTATTTATTTTTCCCCTTTTTACTTCAATTTGAATGTATTTCCAACTTTTTTTCTGTATTGCAGCTGAACTTTTTTTTCCTTGTTAAGATTAGTGGCCTATTTCTGATGTACGGTTTAATAATCATCAGGGCTCTGGAGGAGGAAACCGTCATGAGATTGGTGATGAGGTGATCTCTCTCTCTCTCTCTCTCTCTCTCTCTTTCTCTCTCTCTCTCTCTCATACATGCTGTCTCTGGACGGTGGAGTCTGACCTCTCTGTGGCCCAATCCCATGTGATTTCACTGTTTATCTTTATCAGAGAGAAAGAGAGAGGTGTGGACAGAGAGTTGTTTTCTGTGGTCAGTAAGAAAATTACTGTCAGTATTACTGTCATCTGTGGCAGAGCCCCTTGGACCCCCACAGAGCCAGAGAGAGTGTGGGCATCTGGACTTCCTGATTGGACAACCACCTGAGCAGAGTAGGACATAACAGAAAAGTCTTGGGGATGGGGATGGGCTAAAAGGGAATCCATTATTTCTCAGCTCCATCACTCTGAACAGCACCTGAGGCTGCTTTCTGAGAAACAAACAATACAAAAAAAAATTTAATTGTGGTTGTACATGTCATATGTATATATAAAAGTATATAAAATTGAATATATACATTAAACTTTATCTATATCTATGGTGTATTTAAAACATATATGTCTTAAATGATAATAAAAATGCCAGTATTAAGAATTCTTCCCAGAACAACCCTTGTTAAAAAATGATTGTATTTTCTCCATTTCACAGACAGTGGCACACACACACGCAGACAGACATCATTTGGCAGGAACTGACAAACTCCATGGGCCAGTTCCTCAGACATACCCCCTCTTGATTCCCCCCGATGGAGGTGTGTCAGGAAGTGTGACAGGACGTGCAGTATCTCGAAACGTCACTGTGCAGGAGCAGGGCATGCAAAATGCTGTCATTTTCACCGCATGGCAAGTACAAGCGGTCTTCGAATGAGACAGCAGCCTTTCCTAATACAGGATAATAAATGAACAGTTCTCAGTACTTGTCTGCTACTCTATTGTCCGGGCAGAATTACTCTGAGGAGATCTTTAGAGCCTTATTAATAGTTACAGAGAATATGGTAAATGACAGTCTTTAATGCTGCCTCACATAATCCATCAGTTTTTAATTTTTTGGGGTTCAAAAGGGAAGCTTTTTACTTGTGAGCCCAGCAGTGAGCCATATTACAACAGGGGATAACACAGGCACTTGATAGATGGTCACATTCTCAAAAGGAGACATGGACCAGATTGTGATTAATTTTCTGACGGAGTGATCCACTGGAATCGCAAAAACTTGGCTTAGTTTCGGTCTTTTGAACTTGTTAACGTCACATGCACATATTCGGTGGTCTGTAATGCATCTTTTCATTTTCTTGTGTCACAATACATAGAATCTGCTACTTGTAATGCAAATTAGAAACCATTCACTTTCATATCCATATCATTTAAATGATTCTTTATAATGGCATTTTTAAGATGAACATGAATAACCTACCAACGATGACATCCAATTTGGAGAGCATTTATTCTGCAGCACTACAGTAAATTAAAATTGCATTATTGTAATCGAAAATGGATATTAGCTATTACACGTTGCTGCTGTTATTAGTGTCAGGCAAAAATAAACACCATTACAAGTTTGACAAAGCTGTCTCACATATGTATTTTACAGACATACTTTATTAAGATATTGTTTTTCAATATAGCATCCTTAATATGACAGTGTCATGAACACACATATTTAGATTCTTCTAACAGTAGATACTTTCTGAATTCCATTGACAGACTAGTTTTGCATTAAATGAATCCCTGAAGAAAATGTTTCTATGTATCTTATTATTCCCCTTCCAACAATTACCCCTTCCTTGAATTATTTGAATTTTTCCTGACCTGTTGTTGGGTTTTGAGGTTGGCGGTGGGGGGGGGGGGGGGGGGGGGGGGGGGGGGGGGGGGGGGGGGGATGGGGGGATGGGGGGTCTGGGGTGTATGGGAAAGCGGGATGGAGTCTACATTTGGGGCCCCTCAAAGACATAGGTTTCCCTCAGTCACCACGGTAACCACTGTACGTACCCAGAGGCGACAATGATGTTGGCTGAGCCTTTGGATTTTGACTCTGACAAACAAACAACAAAAAGGAAAAAAACACACCAAGCCAATAGACATAGAAGCCACATTCAAACGTTTTGGTGCACTCTGCCAAGTTATTAATTGTGCTTTTTATGGTGGTAATTATTTCCTCCAAGGTGCGCACTGTTGCACAATGCAATTATAAATGCACTGCCATCTCTGAGTAGAAGGAAAGGATATAAAAGCTTCTGTTTTTCTGTGCAGAAATGATGGAGATGGACTGAAATGAAGAGGAATGAAAACTGAGTGGATTTTACCATCTCCTGCCAACACATCGTCTGTATTCCCTCACAAAGCATGGTCTCTGTTCCATTGCAGAGTGAACATTGAGAGACCATTCTTTTCTAGCCATTAAGTGGTTTATATCATGTCCTAGTTTAAATTAAGTACCAGCATACACTGTTTTGCTGTGATCTCTGTCCGTGCTCAATCTGTCCCGTATCTCTTACTGAAAACATTGATCAGACTGTAGTATTTAGAACTAGTATGGGTGGTGTTGGCTTGGGCTGGTCAGTGGTTTTCCTACTGCTTGTGGTGTGGGTGGCATGAGTTTTGTACATGGTTTTTGTGCCCTTTTGTGCCCTGTTATTACTAACCTGTTATTACTAATCTGTTGAATCCATGTTACATGTGGCCATGGATTCACCACCTCAACCTACAGCAGCAATTGTTGAGCTGACAAAGCAGAGTGTGCTGGCCATCTCAGCCACCTTCCAATTTTCCAATGACTTGTTGAACTGAAAAGGGAAACACACCCACACCCTGGTTGTAGCAGTGTTCCATAGCAAGACCAAAGCGACTGAAAGGAACCAACGGTGAGTGTGTGTGGGGTGTCGGACCATGAGTTGAACAAACGCGACCAAAGGTAGGCGTGAGAGGGGCTCAGATGATGAGAGATGTGACTGTTTAGCCCCCCCCGGCCTGTAACACAGAGATATGCTTCACGTGCAGAGAGGCACTGCTGAGTTAGTCTGGCTGTAGAAAATGGCTTTGTGACACCAACAGCTGCCTGCTAAATTGCCGTCAGAAAGGCTTTGAGCCTCTGTGCAGTGTGTGCCTGTATGAGCGCTCAGATTTTGCTTCCTCTGCAAACCAAGTGAAAGGGTTTTCCCCCCAAGACATGAGAATTATCAACCCGTAATATCCTTTATTTGCCTGTAATAAAAGCGATAAATGCAGTACAGTAAATATCATAATGAGGTGTATGGTTTCTGTGTAAAATACAAGCACATATACTTCATGAATCCACATGCTGTGGAATGTAATAGGTGTCTTTGCCTACTCCTCCTTCTGTCCCCTCACAGCGCAGAAACAGGCTAGGCTTTATCAGAACACGACCACGCCTGGTCCTCTCCCTGCCTCTTCTGCACTGCTGAAAAACAGACTCTCTATCAGTCCCCATCGCTGTCCCTGAGGCGATGCACAGATTTCAGATATCTCTCAGCTGTCAGCCACCTTGGGAGGGCACAGGGGTTGGCTGCTCGGCAGTTTTTTTCCCCAGTATTAAAAAATGACTGTGTGCGTTCAAACCTGTGTTTACCCCCACCCTCCTCCTGATCCATCTCAGACCAGATTGGTCAAAACAAAGATAATATCTTCTTATTGGGGAAGAAAAGTGAATGCGGAAAGCTTTCTGGAATTTACTGTCTGATGGAGCAGCGGCAAATTGCTTAACGTTGAGCACACCATTACATCTGTGTATGTGTGTGTGTGTGTGTGTGTGTGTGTTTGTGTGAGTATATTTAGTGTTTGCACAATTATATACAAGACATATGTGGATGGATGAGTGTTCAGATAAAACTGAGTTAAATTCCATCTGAATTCAGCAGTCAAACCGTTTCAAATGACCTCCAGAGAGGACTATTTCTGAAGCATTTGTATCTTTCAGTGCTTTTTTTCTTTCCTGGTGTCTTGAAAGCATAATGAAAATGTTGGGGAATTAATGAGCAAAAGAAAACAAATTAGACGTAATAAATCAGAAGACAGAAGTGCAGAACCCTCCAGCTGCCAGGAGAGCCAGCACTAGGTGGGGCTTCTCCTGCAGGCAGCGTAGTGCAGGCTGCCTGGGAGCGTTTTGACAAATAGAGCCTATTATGCTCAGCGTAGTGTAAACGCTTATACATGGGGACCAGTGCGCGTTCCATTACTTCATTGGAGGTCACGCTTTTTATTCATGAAATTAAAATGGAGTTACTGAAAAACAAGAAGTTTCTGGCAGGGACCAGGTTGTTGTATTGTGGCCTCATAAAAATGGAGTCAGGCCATGCGGGGGGCGAGGGGAGCAATATATTATTCACAGTAATAAGACAAGAATCAGAGCTTTATCACCTTTGCCTACCCTCACAGCACATTCAGCTTGGAAATGGTGAGAAAAGGGTAAGTATGGCCATTGCATGGCCACAATAAATCTCGTAAAAATGGCCAATTTTGATTCTGTTGAAAATTCTGTATTTAGTTGTTGCTCAGAGCTACCACGTGCCCCATTCCAAAATATATATCAATCCTGGATTTGTCTCTGTGTAATGAATTGCATTCCATCAACAAAATCATGTATGATCATTGCTCCGAGTAGTGCTGGCGAAACCCTTTTATCACAATAATGCCGATGCGGAGTGACATGGACCATTTGATCATTGATTAGTAGATTTTTTTTCACCAGCCATCAGTGCACACATACTGGTTTGACCTATGTAATGCAAATATTTCTGCTTGCAAATTGCGGACTGGGCTGGAAGTGACGCTGAAGGCATTTTCACAACAACAACGGCCCTGTGCTACTTCGAGGCTCTTTATTAGGGCCCTTTATGCAGCAGCCTGTGTTATTTTATGATCAATTGCATGGTGCAGCTCATCAGCGCAGACCTGCGTCTTGATTTACTGCCCTTGATCTTCAGCAATCAGCACTAGCTTCTGTTCTGCTCATAGGCAGAAAGGGCTCCTGTCAGATAAACAAGCGGCTGCCCACATGTCTCCAATAAACCATTGCATCTAGAAAAGACAAATGCTCATGGTATCCTATAGTGCACAGTGGAGTGGGGCACTTCACAAAGAAGGGAGATTTATGTTGTTTATGGTTCTTGTAACCATGGCATCCATTGGGGTGTGTGCTTTGGCATGGTCTTGTGTGTAAAGAGCACACAAGGTGAATGAGCAGAGTGCCAACAGACACATTTGGCCTTTGGAAAAAAAATTGAATGGAAGGCTTAAGGCAGATATGCATTTGGACAGTAGTGTAGCATAGAAGTAAGGAGCAGGAGTTGCAAACATAAATGTTGCCGGTTTGATTCCCTGCTGGGGCACTGCTGTTGTATCCTTGGGCAAGGTACTTAACCCAGAATTTCCTCAGTAAATATCCAGCTGTATAAATAGGTAACATAAAAATTAAAATTATGTAAATCTCTCTGGATAAGAGCGTCTGCTAAATGCCTATAATGTAATGTAATGTAATGCGTACACCCAACGACGACCCTGTACATAATTTGTAGTTGCCCACCATTGATATCCGTCATTCTCGATTTAGCTGTTGATGAGAGTATTTATCACAGATTGTTGGTAGACCCTGACTGAATACACCATCGGAGCACCTCAACCGACCATTGGGTGTGTGTATCTACAGCTTTACGGGTTTCATAGTATCTTTTTTTTCCTGAAAACAGCATTTTAGGCGTCGAGGAGTGAGGGAGGGGTAGTGCTAAGCTCTGAGAAGCTCTAGGTGTATTGAAACTATCTCTATGTAACCAGCTTTTTCCTCTGCACCTCAGACCAGCTGGAGGGCCCATAGTCTTGAGGTCCATCAGGGAAGCAGCATTGAAATTGCCAGCCTGTGACCTTTTGTGCCTTTATGGAGGTAGTTTTTTTTGGTTGTCTGGGTGTGTATCTGGTTTTTTTACATTAATAACACTCTACTGGGGCTTGTTTGCAGCTTAGTGGTGGAAACCTTCAAAAGAGGGGCCGAGAGGTAGGTGGCTGAATGAGATCAATAGACCTTCGCTGCTTCAATCAGGGCTGCTTCCATTTTTACTCTTTTCCTGCCGTCCTCCGGTCATTTTCCGCTGGTCGCACAGACAGGCCGATAGAAGCAGTCAGATTCTTTTTTGCCTGTTTTTTTTTGGTTACCTAGAATAACCCTGGCAGGTCGGCACTGGTGGACACACACAGGTACTGATAAGGAAGGTGTCCACAGGGCTGGCAGTGATGAGGATGTGGAGACGTGGCCACGGTGTTGCATATACGTCACGGCGTGAGGCGGCCGTGTGTCCTTGTGCTGAGGGGGAAGGGGAGGCAGGAGGGGTGGGGACACCTGCTCGCCTAATTGCAGAAAAAAAAAAGAACAAAGAAAATGGAAACTGCACCCAGGCGTGTCAATCGACTAATCTATAAAAACCTCCGCGCTGTCACCTGCTCACCAATTGACCAGAGAGAAAGGACATTATTTACCCACTGCAGTGAAACCCAACCCCCCTCGCTGTGGCCAGCCATGCAAATGGCAGGTGAAGGTCTCTGTCTCTTTCACGGAAAATGCTGCCTGATCTCCTAAAGGTGACTCATAGCCGGAGCCCAGGCAGCAGGTGGGCTGAGCTCAGTTAGTCACAGCCACAGTACTGCAGATGGCAGTAAACACCAGGGAAGTTGCGTCGCCGTCTCCTCTCCTTCCTCAGCCTGACAAATGTTTCTCGTGCCTGTCAGCGCCACAAAAAAGCACACGCCCTGCCTTTATTCCCTCTTTTTTCCACCAGCCGGGAGCGAGGGAGCGAGGCTGCCGTTTACATGGGGGGGAGTAAATGGGGAAATTGTGTGAGGAAAAGAGATTGTGATTTGTGTCTGAGCAATTACTCCAGGCCAGCTCCACAGAGCGACTGGATAATGATAATCACAGTGGCTTTTTATTCATACTACACAGAGATCTGCACATTCATTCTCTTGCACCTGTTCTTATCACTGGACGAGAAAAAAATTCAGATCTTAATCAGTTTTTTTTTTTGTATTACTTAAATTTTTTTTTTCGTACTTCATAATTGTAATTCTACCTGAGATTCATTTAATGGTCTTCAATTAACCTAGTGCTCCATTCTCTTTAACCTCATCAGTTATATCATTAAACAGGGATGGCCACCAGGGCCCCACGTGTCTCTAATGCTTCCAGCCCTGCGTTCACTGCGCTTGCTCCTATACTTGAGGTGAGGGAACAGAATTGTCCTGGATTCTGACGAAGGCTTACAATAAAGTCAGACGTGTCAGCATTCCCAAGCAAACGTAACACATTTCAACTTTGAACGATCTGGTTGCGTGCAGTGCGATATGATACAAAAATAATCAAAAGAAAATGGGATTGAGGTCATAATGACGCGTGCGGTGTTTTCTGGCTTGCCGTCACCTTGCTGCACTGCCACCTCTCAGACCCATTTATGACAGGCTGAGAGCAGAATGCGGTTAGTGTGGTTGTAGTGCAGAGGTGATCCCGGTAGGTACAGTGTCGTGTCTTGCGTGGGTGCCGGTCTCCTGCCGCACGATGGTTGGGTGCAGTGAATCCGTGTGAGTCACAGTGATGCAGGGCGATGAGATGGTGGGAGGGCCTGGGTTGGCTCTCCCCAACAACCTCTGTGCTGCGCCACCCCTCGCCACGCTGCACCACGCCGCACCGCGCTGCCCCTTTAAATGGGCGCTGCCGAGGCAGTCCGAGCACTGCTCATTGCCTTTCCCGTCACAGCAGAGCCAATATCCAAACTAAACAGCATCATCATCTGTTCTCAGCACGCTGACACAACCCATTTGGGCTGACCGAGCTGATACTGGAACAGAGGATGCCTGTCTGTACCGGGACCCAGTGAATGTGCGGCTCACGCAGACCTCATTCTTTCCCTCGGGTGTGTATGTGTGTGTGTGTGTGTGTGTGTGTGTGTGTGTGTACATGTGCATGTGCATGTGTGCGTGTCTGCCTGTGTATGTGCATGTGTGTGACTGTGTGTGTGTATGTATGCATGTCTGTGTGTGTGTGTGTGTGTGTGTGTGTGTGTGCTTGTGCGTGCCTGTGTGTGCGTTCGTGTTTTCGCGAAAGGGTTCATGGTTGGTGGTGACTGAGAGCCCCCATTCTCCAGGGTTTTCAGAATTCTAATGGCTTGTTCATATATCATAGACAGCGTGAGGCTTTGATAAATTCCAAGTCGGGGTCTCACACACACACACACACACACACACACACACACACACACAGACATCTATACATACACACACACAGTCACATACACACACACACACACACACATACACACACACATGCTGCTGTACAGCTGAATCTTCTATTTTCTATAAGAGATGCTGGTCTTTTCAAATTCCTTGTGTTAAGTTTGGATATTTTGGGTAATTTGGGTAATATGGGTAATTACTGCATTCAGTAATCTTCCTCATCAGGATCCTATTCTGTTCAGTATTTAGACCAATGGGGAGCTGTGAGAGCGACAGGTACAGAGGGGCCCATTGGCCACACCCATCTTACCCTTCTTTAGGTTTGATTTGAAAATACAGACTAGTGCCTCTGTATTGATTTGAGACAATGTGGTAGAACTTCAGATATAGAGAAAGGCCAGGTTATGGCAGAGAAAGAGAGAGAGAGAAGGAGAAGGTGAGGGAGAAAAGCTTGCCTTTATTCAATTACATTGGAAAGTCATTGTCAGCTTTTGCAGATAAGATAAAGGAGGAAAAAAGCTGTTAACATGAACCCAACAGTGGGTCTGGCTGGATTGGTGACTGCAGGTCCCCCCACTGGTCCTGATAAACCCAGGGACACTCATCTGAATGCAGCAGGGATGGCTGGAACCTTCTCAGCCTCATTACAGTGACTCACTCTGGCAGCTCCTGTTGTTTAACTCTGATAAGGACAAGAACAGCCGTTAATACAGCAAAAAAAAGGCAGGTAGATCCAACCAAAGAGGATTACACCAGGCAAGGGCAAGTCCAGTCTTGTAGCACCATAGAACCTGTTGATTTCCTTACCTTTTGCTTCCTGTTGTGATTGCCAGTTGAAGTTGTTAATTGTAAGCCACCTTACCCAGTGTTCCAGGTGTAAATGGGCCACTAATAGGAAGAGCAACTCAAGGCCTGCCTGCTGGAGCTCCCTCTAAATGAAAGAATCAAAGAAAACATTTGTCATTTAAACCATATGCATCTCATGGATCAAGAGTAAATTAGTGTTTATTTTATTTCTGATTCATATGCCTCCTGTTGTTCACTCCTGTTGACTCTCAAACAAGGGATAGTGTTTGAATTTATTATTTATGTTCATTGTATTTCATTATTTTTCATTCTTTATTTATTTATTTAATTAATTGATTTTTTTTATTTATTCATTAAACACTACACTTGTCCAACTTGTGCTGTGAAAAACTTTGGGCTGCAATTTCATTTTGTAGAAGGCGCTATACTGATAAAACTAATATTATTACTGTTGCAATTATCATTATCAGTGAGCCCTGTGAGAGTAATTTATTTGATATATGCTTGATAAATCCAACCAAGTCCTCAGAGTTAATCAAACACACTGATTTCATCCACTGAACATTCAAACTCCAATTTACATTATACGTTAAAATGATACACGGTGAGATAAAATATTGATCATTTTCAGGGAGAAATATCAAATGGCCTTGAATCTGTAGGAGTTGAGCATGCCCACATTAGCCTCCTGGAATAAATGGAGATGTCTGGAAGAGAGTCACTGGAGCATCTTAATTTCTGCTGAATATATTCCAATCATCATCAAGCCTTTCCGCACATGTAAAAAAACCTGTTCATAGACTTTGCCAAATGTTGTATCTGTCTCAGCTGACTATGGTAGGAATTTCCACAGGCTCCAGGCTGATGTGAAGGCATGTGTGAATCTCGAGAACAAGAATGTGAGCAAAGAAGTTCATAAGAGGCTAAAGTTCCTGAAAAAGTGAAAGTGAGGTGGAAAAGATAGAGGTTGACAAAAAAAAAACCTTGCCGCATAGATGAATATGTTATCATCTCAGCGTGTTACCACTCCTGCCAGGATCATGTGAAGTCATTATCGAGAACGATACAAAAAGAAATGATTACAGCTTAATTGTTTCTGCAGCAGGATGTCACTGTGCGCATAGGGGTTACAATGGAATCATCTGTGCTGGGTCTGTCCATGCAGCAGGAGAATGGCCTTGATTGATGGATAATGGTAAGGTGTGATTGTAAATTATAACAGTAATGCATTGCCTTTGTCTAGTGCCATTTGTCAGGTTTTTAAGTAGCTGGAGGAGAGAAGCCGAATCAGAGACATGTATCGCCCTAAGGTTTGGTCCCAGCAGTCATCCTACTTCAGTCTCACTCATCATGGGTGAGTAAAGAATAAGGCACTACTTACATGGAAGAATGGTTAAGGAGGCAGATCAGAAATGGAAGAGACAGTAAAAATGTTTCGGCTTCTCAGTGTCTCTGTCAGCAGCGTGCTTGTCTTGAGTAGATGCCTTGGTTCAAAACCAATGTCATCTGCCAAAAATGACCAGGAGCCTGTAGTGGTAGTTCCGGCTTGGATATAGATGGGCCCTCATCTTTTCTCTCTCATCAGGTGCTTTCAAGTTGCTTTGATGGACACCAGTGGAGTTGCACCTGCCCTCCAATTGCTGTGTCCATGGTTATATTTTACTTTATTGAGAGGACAATATCAGCAAGATAATTGTATAGCATTATGGATGTTCAGGTATGGTGTCATATCCAGACCATCCTCTTTCTGAGTTTTCTGTGTACTCAGATGTGCTTGGTTGGTGGCTGTGGGAACAGTGTGATTCTGATCATGTTTGGGTTCTACAATACGATCAAACATTCTTTTGATCGTGAAAAGTAAATGACTTTGACTCTAATCCAAATAACAAGACCTCAGCCATAGCTACAAACAAGTCTTGAGGGTAGATGCCTGCATTTCCTTCCCGCTGAAACATATCTGTAATTTTTTGCAGTGATAAATGAAATCTGACTTTTAACAAATGTGGAAAAACATCCGTGAGCTGTTGTGAGTGCTTTCAGTTATGACTGAAATTCTGAGAAAAGCACAGACCTTGACATTCTGTTTTATAACTACATGTCACTGACCCCCTTTTTCTTTTATCCTTCCCCACTGTTTATTCATCAGATCCTTAACATACCCTCACACTATCCCTTTAATCACCCACTTAAACATGTGTCCCATCCTGGGGATGGGATATTTATATTCTAGAGCGGCTCATCTCTTAGAATCCTTGAAAATTTCTGTCAGAACACCACTCCAAAGCAGGTGACATGAATACAAATATCTTTCAGAGGAAAATAGGACAATTATTAGAAGAGCGGGAGAGAACTGGGAAAGAGCCATGCATGTATTGACCGCTACATGATGAGTGACTTACAGATTGCTTTTTCCATACTAGGCTTTTCAGAAGCCTATGTTTTTCTAAAAAAAAAAAAAATGGTGATATTTCAGTGACCAGAAGGAATGTAAATTGTACATCATGAAAACAACATATGTGGCTGGAAATATCATTACCAGATGGGAGATGTCAGGGATGATAAAACCTAGGTTTTTTTACCTAGGTAAATTTGTATTTTACTTCATTATATTTCAGTCTTGCCTTTTCAGGTCTTTTCTGTCCTGTGTTGATTTTGGAAAACAAACAGCTTGAAAATTGTAGCCTATTAATAAATGTTGGTAGTGAACAAAATGTCAGAGAGGACAAATTGGTGGGACAAAGATGGCCGAAATGAACAACTGAATAAGAGACAGCCATTCGTGTGTACTGAATGTTCGTTATTTTCACATTGAGGTCATAATAGGATGAGAGTAAATCACTCAGATCTTTAACAGCCTGCTTTTGTGAAAGGCACGCATGGCTGATTAAGGAGAAAAAAAAACAATGCATCACAAATTACACAGCATGCCTTTTCCCCTTTCCCTTATTGTCAAGGTACATGTCCTTTTCCAGGAGTCCCCGCTGCCTCAGCTCTCTCCTAAAACAGAAACGCCACATGTCCTAACACATGAAGTGAAGAGCCAAGCCAAAAGCTGACCCCCTGTCTCTTATCGTTAGCGGAGAGAGGGATCACTGCAGCATTCCCCCAGCACAGGGGAATCAAGAGCTGACCTGATGATCACCGCTCTACCTCAGAACACCTGTTTCTTTATTGTACTGCATACTTCATGGTGAAAGTATTTAAATAGTCTTGTGCCCTTACTGATGCCTGGCAGTTTACATTGTGAAGAGGAGAGGCAATATCCTCTGCATATGGGCACACACATTCCACATACTCCTATATTCTGATCTTAAAACACAGTGATCAGGATTACCAGAAGGACATTGGAGGGGAATAGCCAAAAGAACAGGCACAGCTGTTTAACTGCTTGGTGTTGAAGGGGGAAATAGAGTAGGCTTTTTTCCAGAATCAGACTCCCTCCCTGCATTGCAAAGCTGCCCATCTCACACAGAACATCCTAAAAACATTTCTGTAATGTTCCCGCAGCATGGCAGCATTGCTGAAGCATCTGGAAGAACATCATTTCCCCTGTTTTAGCTGGCTCTCTTTGTTACTGTAGTTGCTTCATCGTTGTTTTCATTTATTTATTTATTTACTTTACTTGAACCCCCCTGGTGCTGACCCATGTCCACTTTCATCAACTGGCGGGCAGAGAGCTTAGTGTTCTCTGCGCCGTTTAATTGGCCAATTTATTTAATGGCTCCAGAAATAAAAAAATAATAAAAAAAAACTCAAGTAGGGGCCAATGGAGATGTAACAAGGAACGTTCCTGGCAGGCATCTCGGGGGTAACCTTGGAAACACGCGCGCCGGTCAGCCCTGCGTCGATGGCTCAGTGTACCTGAATAAATGGGCCTGAGAGTCACCCCGGCAGGACTTGTGAGGACAGCTGCACGCGGAGAGGCCCGCCCACCGCGGTCCCGCCGCGCGCCCCCCGCGCACATTCCCCACGCCTCATCAGGCACATGCTCTCGGGCGGTGGGGCCGCGGAGGCAGCGCGCGCCCCTGGCTCTGCTGTCTGCCCGCGCTCCTCTTTACAGATCACCTCAGATCCATTCGCCCGGGTCCCCCCCGAACGGAGCGGCGCAGCGCGGATGAAACCGCACAGATGAAAACGCGGCTCTTCCGGGAGAGGGGAGACAGCAGATGAGACAGCAGTACGAGACATTTCAAATGCGTTTTGAATGCTAGCGATCAGATGTGGGGTAGACCTCAGTGATGCTCGTGTCTTATAAGCATTTTTCTCTTGCGGTTTATTTCGTTTGTGCTCATGTGGACAGGAATAGACTCTTTGATCCAAAGAGTCAAAGAAGATTTTGAAAACTGGACTATAGGGAGGTACAGCAACAGGAATCAAAGAGCCCTTATAAATCACTGCATACCTTCCTCATGGCATCTGAATGAATGGAAGCCATGTCTGAGCTGTGATGGCTCCTAGGTCACAGCTTAGCCTGATTTCTGTGTGCTTGGTGTAAACATATGCCTCCCCCAAGGCAGTTATGGGACTATTCAATGGCCCTGTATAGATAAAAAGAGGAGCAAATGTCACAAAACCCATCTGCATTTTATGTCAAGCTGTAATATATCTTTGAAACCTGAGTTTAACTCTTAATTAATTCAGGCCACAACAGCCACAGGATCAATGTCATTAGCCTTTAGAGGGCTGTTGAGTGGCTGCTAATTTTAATTAAAAAGAGGTATAAAACTAAAACAGTTCAATGATGAGGACTGATAATTGAAAAGGGAGAGATGCCTGTTTCTACCTTCCTAAACTGTCTAGTCAGGTAAAATCATCAGTATTTCCATGTCTCACTAAGAATGGCCTGTGCAGTGATATTCCACTTGCTGCTGTGAAGGTTCTCAATTTGGGCTAGGTGTTTTGTCCAAAAAATTGTCATTTCATGCTAGGTCCACTTTCAAAAAATCTGTGTATGGGCTTGCTCATCCTTACATATTGTGTAAAGGCAGCATTAAATGGACAGTGCGTATGGCACGGCCTCCTGCATATAAACACGTTTTCATCATTACCTGTTGCCATATCTGTGCTATATTGCTCCTTCTTCTTCTCCTTCTTGCCTTCTGTCCCTCTTTATTGCACATAAATGGATACATAAAGTATCCATAAAGTACTGGCATTTTGTTCTTTGTCAGTGGTCTTCCCCTTGTGCAACATTGCAACCGGCGTTGGAGCTAGAATGTGTCGTAATCCCCCAAGAGTCATTCAAGCATGACATCATCTTGAGACATCAATCAGAAGGCTTTCCTGCATGAGAGAGAGTGGGGGCGGGGTTTGTGGGCAGGTGGCTTATATTGCTGAAAGAAATAACAAGCTTATCCTAACAGTTGGGTATTAAAAGGCCAAGTAAATACACCCCCTCCCCCCCTCCGAACCCTGTACATCTGAGGATCTTTATAGTTACTGATGATGAGCCACTGTCTAGAGCAGAATTGCCCAAATCACCACTCTGGTTCTGTGGCATTGTGTTTGTAATTGTGATCCTTAGCCTCAATGAATGAGCTCGTTATGTTTGTTAATTAAAAACGCAATCATTTTTTTTCCCCTTAAACTGGCTGAGTTGTTATTTTGTGAAAACCAAGCTCTTGTGTCTGACTCAGTCATTGGCTGGTTTTCTTTCAGCATACAAACAAATGATCAAATTTGCAAACCCACATGCTCGTTGATTGCTGTGGCTACTGTAGGCATTTTTTAATTTGGTAAATGCTTGCCATTCTACAGCCCTTATAGCAGTAGAGGAGAGGAAAGAGGAGGGCCACAAATGGATTAAGGACAGTTTGCCTGGTGTAGCGTCGGCAATTGTCATATACTTAATTTAGGCTGTAATTAACTCAGAATTCTTGGAGCACGGACAGCAAAGTGATCATAGAATTGTGGTGAATAATAAAATGGGCACTCTGGTGCGTCTGTACAACAGCCTGCTCTGAAAGTGCCATGGTGTTTGCATTTTTTAATCATATTTTGTCTGTGAATAATGGGGAATAATTTCTTGTGCACTCCTTTATCCAGGGAAGCTGCAGTTTTAATCCTTTCTAAAATACTTTTGGTAACCTACTCATACAGAATTCTTTACTGGAGCAGTTTGGGTGAAGTACACTTCTTACAGGTTCACCATTGCAGTCAGGGCTCTCAACCCATGACCTTCAGGGTTACAGTTCAGAGCTCATAAATGTTGTGCATTTGTCCTACCTCTTCATTTGTCCATATGTACAGATGGTCTGGGCATCTTACTGTACAGTCATACTGGACAAGAATCATTCAGTTCAGTTGCATAAAATGTAATTCTCTGTTCGTGACAATAAATCATAAATCAAGTGCTGTGATTTGCGATAGCCATTCCCACTTTGAATATGTGCATTCAGGATACCATCATGGGAAACTAGTTGAATGGATAAAGCATAGACAGAATGCTCTGAACAGTGTACTAATTCTACGCCATGGCAGTATAATGGGAAGGTGCAAATCCCACGCACAGAAGTCATTACACATCGTCACAAATGATTATTATTATAATTTTGCCATGATGTGAAGATACTTTCTTGCATGCAGATTAGGATTGGGCAACATAGCTGTCGCGATATATCGAATATCTATTTTTAGCACAATAACAGCGATCCCCGGTATGTGGCGTTAGGTTTCTTCCCATGTTTTTTTTTCCCTTTAGTCATACCTGATGCGAGAGCACACCTCCAAAGTTCAGTGAAATGCTTCCGGCAGTGGCGGCAGGTGAGCTGGAAACAAGGGAAGCCTGAACACTACCTTTAAATATATCATTACTTTCAACCTGTTCCCCTTTATCCTCCTTGATTAACAATAAAACAAATAATTCACAGAATAATCTACACAAATCGCGTAATTAGAATAAATGATTATGCTCGCAAAACAGTGCAGATTGTCTGAAATTTGTGTGCTATTGCGAAAGCTACAACATGAGATTGTTACGCGATAAGTAGTGATAGATTTAAAGGTAGTGTTCGGGCTTCTGCTATTTCCAGCTCATCTGCCGCCACTGGCTTCGGGGGCAGAGAAATATCACTTGTATCTATATGTTGGTTAACTTACCTATTAGCTTTGAAAACATAGCATATGTTTTCACTCTTTATCTTTGTAGCCATGTGTTTCTATCTACCACATGGAAGCAGCATAGTGCTGTTGCTGTGATATCAACATTGAATATACAAGTGGCGTTTTTTCCCCTGGAAGCATTTCACGTGGCCTCGAAAAACTGGAGGTGTGCTCTCGCATCAGGTATGACTAAAGAGAAAACAATACGTGAAGAAACCTAACGCCACATACCGGGGATAGCTGTTATTGCACTAAAAATATTTGATTTGATATATCGCGATGGCTATATCGCCCAGCCCTGCATGCAGATGCATGAGTGCATGTACACACATACCACACACCCATATCTCACTTGTACCAATGTGGGGGATGATTACTGAAGGAGTAATTGAAAAGCTGCTCCTATTTTGTGTCCTATGATTTCCTGGGCCTCCCCAGAGAGTCTGGCAGTGTGTCCTCTTTTCAGAAGGGCCTGATCGAATCTGCCTCTGTCACTGTGTGTTTGCCCTGGTGACTGAGGAAAAACAAAGCCAGAAACATGCTCCAAAGCATCTTAAAATCAGCATGGGACCCAAGGAGGTTGGGAAAGGGCAGGGGGGATTGGATAGTCACTGATCAAGACCCACACCATCCTCCCCATTTCCAGCTCTGGAACCTGTGAACATCATCATTTTTACTAACTTTGCATTACAACAGTTGAGCTGAATAACACTGAAGACAAATGATGATTCAAGACGAGCTGCTTGGCCTTTGCACCTCAGTGTGCTTATATATTACAAGCCTGTTGTTATCAAGCACCAACAGTGAAACGTTGTTGCTCTTTGAGGGAAGACGATACAGATTTTTATTTACAGTGATATCTCAGGTCTGGTCATTCTGCATCTGCATGCACAGCTCCGTTAAAACCTTTAACTGGCCCTTATTCTCATCAGGCCAGCCACTTGAAACATTGGCAATGAGATATCTCATAATTATGCCTATAATGAGGGAATTGTTCATCCTGCTCTCCACCAAAGCTTAAATTTCTTTGTCTTTCTTTGTATGAGGCACAGTATTAGTCAATTTCACCTTTGTACCACTTCCCTCAGTTTTACTGATTACATCTGATATTCAATTTTTAAAGCAATTATTGCGTGTATAAATTGATATATTTCTCTCTCTCTCTGTGGAGTGCTGAATTGGAAATGAGCTGCAGTGAACAGTGGCTGAAAAGGAGCCATATATGGTCAAACTTACTGAGGGACACATTTTCTGTACTGCTCGTCCCCAGAAGGTGGGGGCTGTATGTCCAGAATAATCTGAAGCACGGGTGTTCAGCTTCCCTTTTTTCACCAAAGGAATAATATGCTACTTCTTCAGAAGAATCGCACACGTGTGTTAAAATAGGCCGGTGAAGACACCCGAAGCCGCCGCAAATGGTAAGCTCACTTGATGGGCCTGAAATCACAGTCCAGTCGGTGGCCTCCAGCTGCCGTATTAAAAGCGTTTCATCTCCTGTCCTCTTGAAGGAGACACAGACAGAAAGGTTTGGTGGCACACACACACACAAACACATACTGCACCCATACCTTCAAGCCCTCTGCAGATTTCACCAGCAACTGTTTGAAGTTCTGGATGAGAGAGGAGGCCCGGAGCCTCCAGCTTGGAAAAAAAGAGTGGTGGCAAGCAGTTCCCTTGATAAAAAAGAAATGTGTTTCCCTTTTAAATATTCTTTCTTTTTTTTTTTCTTCAGTTGGCTCTGTGGCGTCCCTCGTGGCATGGGACTCTATCTGCACAGGGAGTGGAAAAACCGATTACCTAATGGCTCATGTTCAGGATGTTTTCTCTTTCTCATGTGACGTTTATCTGTGCAGCTTGGGTTCCATGCGCTACACAGTTTACCACTGGAAAATTGGGGTCAGGGGCTTCAGGGCAGTTGCTGCAGTGGAGCATCATAGCCAGGAGACCACAGGGCTAGGTTAAACCTACAGAGGAAACCTGCATCAGCAATGGACTTTCTATGTGTGGATGCTCACAGTTCAAGCTTCTATGGAGTGGTGACAGGAGCAGCTAATCAGGACGTGTTTAGTCTGGACCAGACGGTCATGGGTTTGAGTTTGGGCTTGTATGGAGTGGTGACAGGAGCAGCACATGGGAATATAATCAGTGCACCATAGTCTGGACCAGAGGGTCATGGGTTTGAATTCTCATGCTATAACCACTACAGCATTAGGCTGTCCTTCTCCATTGTTGTAGAATAGCCGAGACACAATGGAAAAAAATTGATGAGACCAAAGGTTTGGTGATGCCGTGATAGTGTTTTATTGACCCAGACCCATGACAGGTGAAAGTAAGAAAAATAATACTAAACTAACTTAATGAAAAAAGAAAAAAAATGCTTGTGCAAACAAAAAGAAGACTAAACCAACAAAATACAAACAATAATTACCTAAGGGAGGCAAAAAGAGAATGCATCAATTATACAGCTGCTCTAGACACCAAGGCACTCTTAGCCATCTCTCCCCCTACGGACTGAATGCTGCTTCTTATAAAGGAAGTCAGCCACTTTACAAAAAACCAAGAAGCATCAAATAAATCAATTAACTGAACAAAGACAATAAACCAATACATACTGGAATACAGGCATGTCTCTACCATATGTAAAATGTTTAATATGTATTTTGCCTCTTTCAAACACAATACAGATCAATTATACAAGGTTTAAAAGCAAACAGGAAACTTCCCCACAGTCACAGACCATATTGTTCAGCCCCATTTTCCGGTGCCCCCCCAAAACTACAAATCCCATCAGCCCCCAGCCTTTGGGTCCTTTGGCTGATGGAGTCTGTCCTGCTGGTGCCATTGAATGAACAGGTAAGCCATGTTCCTCTAAACCACAAGCATTTAATTTACTTTAGCTGTTAAAAAGGTGCATATTGACAAAAAATGTCCAAGATTTAGAAATTCTTAAGCATCCAGTTGGCCACCCTGCATGTTAAGATATTTCAGCCTGTTCCCTTGTTTGTTTGTAGAGTCCATGGTGTGGGTGCGTTTGGGAGGAGGCAAACAAAGGAGTTGGTGAAATAAAATGTCCTTTCCTCCAACTTGGGTGTCTGTATGTTTGTCCAGGATATTCTTGTTCATTTTAAAAAGGTCCATGGAATGGACATGCACTCCGTTACATCCGTAACAACCTCACACGTTCTGTGTAATGTCTGTGTTGAGCTGAAGCCAAGAAAACATGTGTGAGAAGCTCTATGGATCTATTTATACTAGGCTGAATTAAAAGCGAGGTAAAAGTAGAATGCACCACAAAAACAAGGAAGCAAATACATAATATTTATGCGCTGTGAACTCTGAACTTGCACAAATAGATTTTTTAGAGTAAAAAAACAAGTTGTGCAAGTGGTTTTCCTCATATTTAAGTTTAAATTCCAGCAAATAAAATCGGAAAAACTTGACTGTATGGGTTTCTGTTTCCACAAGATTTACTGTTCTGAGCTAGTGCTCTCTTAATGTTCTGTTTAAATTTTGTCACATGTACAGGAACATTTGAGGCACATTTAGAAATAGCAGGTTGCCCTGTTTTAATTAAAATCGCAGCTGGCTTATTAACTGACAATTTAAGCTGATGAGAAAAGGTGAGTCACAAACAATCAAGCCACTGTTATGTTTTGTGCACAAATACGGCATGTGCCAGAGTTTCTGAGTGTGCTCTTTTTATCGTCATCGTCGTGGTCCTTAAATAGTCTGCCAAATAACATGCGGGTTGGAGGCCTTGTCAGTCACAGGGGGGTTGTGTCTCATATAAACATATTATCACAAAAGGAGCAGGTGGATTTATTTTGAAAGAGAAAAATATACTCCAGATACAGTATTGTGATAAGTAGAGAGTAAAAAATATAATTGGTTGCATTTAGAGGCATTGAAAACTGCAGAGCAATTACCAAAAAGAGCTCCTGTTTACAGCCAGAATTGCAGGAAACGGGATTTTGTGAATAAATTAAAATCTTCCCATTACTTACTGTAGAAATCTTTGACCTTTCCATCATGCATGAAGCATCACAATCACAACCTCTGCTAATATGTGAGAGAGTGATATATCAGATATCACAACATGGCCCCCCTCTGTGTGTTATAATTAGAACTGTCATCACATGAATTAAAATAACATGAATATAAACAGAAAAACCATAGATGTCCCTGCACTCTGGAGGGGTAGGCAGGACCTTCCCTTAACCTCCTTGACAAATGCATAGTACTAAATATAGCATTGTTACACAACTGTAAAGCAGAGGCATTATGGTATTTTAACTGGGTCTGCTTTGATTTGCCTTGTCCATTTGCAATTATCTCTGATGAATTTTTCTCTGAAAGGGTACAATACTGTATTTCTCTTAGATTGCTGGGAGGTGATTGTGAAATATAATTTGGGTGCAGATTTATTTTTGATCAGGCTGTAGTTTGCATCCCCTGTATGACATGGTCACTGAATGTTTTTTAGAGAACCTTGTGCAATACATCTTGTCTATTTTTTGCTCAACAGTATATGTTCATTATAATCCAAGAATCGTTTAGAATTTGGTGACAGCACAGGGCTTACCTTCTTTTATTCTTCTGCAGCCCAGGTTCCACAACGTTGACTGGATGCAAATTTAATGCAGCGGTAAGCATGCTTCATTCAAGAAAGGTGAGTCGTGCACATCAGCAAATGCAAACAGCCCCTATTTCTTTGCCTTCCTCCCTCTGTTCTGACATTTGTTCAGCTGATGACTGCGGGGTGAATTTGGCACTGTGGGTCACTCTGGTGTGGGGCAACTTTCTCTTTTTTGCATGGCTATGATAAGAAAGTAATCTGTATGCATATTTTTCATGTCATTTTTTCTCTGCTCAAGCTTGGTTTTGTGAGGACCATTAAACATTTTTTAAAAATTATTTTTGTAATACAAAAGGGGATTATGTTATGAGAATTCATGCAGGGAACCATAAGCGTTGTTGATGCGTGGGCTTCAGGTTAGCTTTTCTCATCTCCTTTATATGGAGCAGATGAGAAAGAGAGAAAGAGCGTGAGAGAGAAGGAGAAAAAGAATGAAAACATTGTCTCTAATCTCAGCAGGATAGGCTTGCCAGGCAGTCCTCCATATTTTCGCAGTGTACCCCCCTCCCCCGCCTGCCGCCACACGCCCAAACCGCCTCCGAGTGCTCCATCGTGTGGCTCCGCTCTGGCAGAGGCCTCTCAGGATTCCATTGCCCAGGGCACACCCGCCACATGACTGCCACGGTCATCATGAGCGGGATTACAGACTATGCCACGCTCATCACAACCAGGTTTACAGATCCATCATGGCGACCAACATCACAGAAAATGGCCACACTGCTAGGCTGTGGCCAGCCCCTGCAGACAATCCTGTCAACGGTTTGTCATTTTGCATTTCAAAGGACATTTTCATCTCCTTTGGGTGCGTGCCAAAATCTTCTGCAGGATTATAAAATTTAGAAAAAAATATCGAGTAATGTCATACTTCATTGTTAACCCACTCTTTCTTCCACTAAGATATATCTTTGTCTTATGTCAGTCTTAATATGTGTGAGCAGGGATGAGGATCTTTTATTTGCTCTGGCGTATGTTGCTGTACCTGTTTACTGTGATGGCTGCAGAGGGTGGGAAAAATGTCTGTTCAATCATTACTAATATGAATGAGAATGCCCCCAACACACACACACACACACACACACTCACTCCACACATTTCCCTCAGAATCCCATCTGAATGTGTTTGCCATTTTGTTTTCATCGTCTCCCGGCAACTTTGCTGACTCTTTTGCAGACCACGGGAAGCGTTTCTGAAATGCATGAATAACTAGATAAAGTGTATCATTTTCTCCCGGAAAATGGAAGTGGGGACCAGGCCTTGAATTGTGATAGAGCCGAGACGGCTGTAACGTAAGCAGGGGTATTATAATGGAGAATATGAAATGAACGGAGGGACATTTCATCCCACTTATACATCGATATGAATTTAGTTGAAGAGTCGAGATTAGGGGAGGCGTAAATGGCGGGGGGGTGTATTTTTAAACTCAGACGCATAATCAGAGCTGACGTGGCTCAGACAGTCACTTGTCCCGAATTGTGTGGAAAAAGCACTGGATGCTCAAATGTGTTAGTAGAAATGATAGCAATATATTTGATGTTTCAAAATGCATTTTCAAATATACTACTTGATGAACACCACAGATGTATCATTTGTCTGGTTCAATATGTTCCAAAATTTTTTACAGACAAAACAATATGCTTTACAATATGCTGTGTTTCAAGGGCACTAAGGGTTGTTTGACATAGAAATGATCAATACGCTATTATTCTTTGTAATATCCTATTAAGGTTGGTTTGAAAAATTAAAAGGTTTGAATACTAAACCCAGGTAAATTTCTTGGTTGAGCATACCAAGGATACTCATAGTAAGTAGTCCTTTCAAGGCCAAATAACATGTTTTTAGTAGGTCAAACACTTTCCCAGATTGAAATGTTTTCAGTCCTCATAATGCCTTTTAAAGGCATTTCTTTTTCACAAGGGTATTTTGTGGCCTGTGTCAAACTACCAGCACACACAGGGTGCAGTGTAATAATAACCTCAGGTGTACTAGTCAGCCCGGGATCTGCGAAGGCCTACCGAGCGTAATGTAACTGCCAGCATGATATTGCCAAGTCATTAACCCAGGATTAACCCTGAAGGCCAGAGGTCGAAGGTCAGGGGGGATGGAGAGATGATCCACTTGGAGAAATTGATATTACAAGCCTGAAAATTGATACTTAATGGGTTTCTGTAATCTTTATTAAATAAATATACTCTTTTGTTTCACTGTTCTTAATGCGCAAACTGTGTCCCCTGGGTGTGTTTAAGGGTTAAGGTAAAATAAGCAGAAGAATGTGAATTCCGGAGAATTCACTGGTTTCACATGGTATTGCTTGCTCAAAAAAGAGAGATGACTACCTTTTTGTTTTTTCCACCTTAAAGGACATTTGGTTTGAATTGAAAAAAAAGTGCTAAAAAAATTTCTGTGAGCTCTCTAAAAATCATTGTGAATCTTTTCTCTGTGGAGGTATCTTTTAATCTAGCATCAAGACTTAAAATGGGAGACTATTTTAAACAGATGCGTGCTGTATACCTTTCGTTATAGATAGATTAAATGGTAGCCGAGCCATAACTTTATAGATCATCATAAGTAACGGACGATAAAGTAGGGAACTGTTTCCTTTTAGCCCCCGTCTCCCCTCTCCCACCCCTCTTCCCCCCTCCCCCCCTGAGGAATCCAATATGGATTGAGAGTTGTGCAGGATTTGTTTTATGAGGGTAATTGACGTTGTGCAGAGGAGAAGAGGGGCAAAGCAGGCATGAAATTGCGTGGGGATCAGATCCGTATCGGCGCTCGCGAGAGGCTGTCTCTGCCTGCCAGTCCTCGCTGGGCCTGGATTAGCCCCAGAGCCAGGCAGAGGTACAGTTAAGAGGCAATTTTATTCTCTATTAACCCAATCAATGGAAGGTCCCCATATCCCATTAGAGTGAAGTTTAGGAGAAAGAGACGCCGTTGGAAAAGGCAATAAAGATGTTTTTATGTTCATTAGAGCAGACAGGCTTCACGCTGAGGGAGGGAGTGGAGGAGAGGAGAGGGAGTGAGGGTGTGGCACCATTGCATAGAGATCACGTCTTTGAGAGAGAGAGCCAAAGAAAAGTTCAACCAAGTTAAGGGGGCACAGAATAAGTCCTTCAGGTCACAAGAAATGGGTCTCTCACTGAATAAATGCTCCTTGGATTCTCTGGCTCATTGGTTGAGTACACAGTGGGCTGGCACATTAAAATACTCCAAGCCAATGGTGCAGTTGCCTCTATCACCCACATTCACCACCAAGGACCAAACAGGCTGCAGTCACGAGCATGCACAAATAAGCGGCTTGCAGCTTTTCAAAATGCTGTAAAACTGAAAAGCCATCATGATGCAGATGTTAACATATTATGTACATGAATGTTGAATTGCAACTGCTTTTGATAGAAAAAAATTGGGTCCTATTGCTGTTGGTGCATAAAATCATGCTGACTATTCTTTCAGTATTTTCAACACTTAATATTGCTTACCTAAGGTATATTCAAAGCCTCTTCTGGATGCATGTGTTTCTCACAAGATACCCAGCATTTACTCAGTAGGACAACTAGCAGCACAGGTAGTTTGGGTATATTTTTGGTAAAATATTATGGATCTGTGCGAGTGAAAAAGCAGTGTAAAGTCATGTAATGTGGAAATGTGTGTTGCTATTAATGGAGAGAGGTAGCAGGCAGGTGCTTGCCTGAACAGCTGTTTTGCTGGCTGGTTTACTGTCTGGCAGACATCTAGAGGGAAGAGCTCATCAAGAATTCCTGTCCCTGCCTCTTTGAATAAGAGGAGAGAATTGGATGTCAATCTCTAATTAATAAACTCAGCTCCTCTTACTTCATGTTAGGGGGGGACATTGGGGGGAGAGGGGAAAGCTGATCAATAACTATTGTGCGGCGCATCAGATGGAAGCCATTCAGATTTATCTGCTAATATCCTTGGTGATAGCCTGTGCCAGACTGGAAATGACAAGACGGTCAAATCCCATTACTTCGTTATTTACTGATTTACATTCCGCTGTTACTTCGGCCACATTTACAGGCTGTTGGGTTGACAAATAAGTAGATTTTTTTCTCCTCCTAGAACCCCCCCCCAACCCCCCCACTGAGTGCTTCATCTCAAGAGCTTGTCAAGGTGAAAATGGGGTGGTTGGGAGGGGGATGGCTTTCCCAGAATGCATTTCCTCTTGGATAACAACAGGTTTACATCAATTTGCTTGCAGTCTGCTTGAGTGTATAGCAAAAGAAATGTTAAATTGTGCCTATATTCTGAAATACTGAAACTAATAAATACAGATACATGCAACAATATCACTTTTGACATGGACTGCAGTCTCTTTTGCGCATTTAACATTTCAAATGCAACAGAGCTAGATTTGGGTTTCCATAACAAAGAGCTGAATTTTAGTGTTAAGCAATATATTTCACCAGATAAAATCAGACATATTACATTTTTTAAGCATTATATATGTTGCAGAATGTTGAATAGTATAGATTTACATAAAAATGACTACCGTCAATGAAACATGAATTGAAATTTTGACCTTGCTGAACACCATTCAGGTGTAGGATAAATTTACCACACAATTTCTAGTCATATGTTCTATCAATTCAACCACAAATCTTTGGACTTCGCCATTTTGGCTTCAGTTCTAAATGAGTTTAATTATACATAATTGTCTCCGTACCACAATTGATGTAATTGTCTGAGTCCATTTATTGGGCTGTTGGCTGTTTCTGCGTAGCTTCAGCAGCAGGTGCTCTTATTTCCCCAGCGAGATTTTTAATACGTTTATATATAGTGCAAACGCTAAGAAAATGTTCAACTCTTTGTTGACAACTTACTGTGATAAGCAGGCCATGAAAAGACATGTTGTGCATGGCAAATGGCAAATCCCAGAAAAGAGAGACTGTGTGCACCACAGACAGCTGCAGAACTTACACCTGGGATTTGCACAGCGTGTGGAACCCACGCCCCATCTATTCGTAACGATTTAATTTCGCCACCTTATCTAAAGTAGGTGGCTGTCTCCTGTGATTTAAATATTTCTTTTTACACCCGATTGCTCGATTTCCGAGGCGGAATTGTTTCCTTTCCCGTGAAAGAGATTTTTCTGACGTTATCAGTTAGTTAGTGCCCTATCAGCACAGAGATAATTAGGGACGCTGGCCTTGGAGACTGGTTCAGCACAGTAATAAGCCGCCACCGTTTTATGTGTGCCTTTTGATGGAGCAGCAGAGTTAGCAAGGAATAACATGGAAACAAGTGTTTGCAAAGCCTGCCTTTTTGTTGGGCTTGCAATGTCTTACCTGTTGAATTCAAATGCCTTTAACAGACCTATGGTCACACATACAGTATGTGTATACATACAGGTGGTCCCCATTCCCAAGGATCAGGTTCATAACAACACTCATTTACAACTTTTGTAAGAATGTTTCCATAATTTTTTGAATGCCCCCCCCCCCCCCCCCCTATAACCATGTTTTAGAAATGCTAATTTTATACTAGGCTTGTCTCAACACAACTTCTGCACTTTGAAGTGAAACAAATGCAGCCATCTGATACACTTGCACACAGCCAATAGCTATTTGCACTGTGAGTTACACAGCATACTACAGTGGAGTGAGCGCTCATGGGAGGATAGCCATTACTTTACTGGCATCATGCGAGCCACTGAGCATCTTTGGAGCCCCAGTGCTGCCACTAATTGTTTTGTGACAAAAAATTAAAAATGTTTCATTTATAATCCTGATACTAATTTTTGATGATGAGAGAAGTAGGGGTGACTGAAAGCCACAAAGTGAAAAAAATCCCAAGAGGCAACAGTTTTTTTCTTTTTTTTTATGGGGGGGGTGGGGGGGGGTGGGGTGGGGGGGGGTTGCGTTGTCTTATTTTGAGTTTTTTGTTTTCACCTAGTGAACATGGGAGGGGAAGCTGATGAAGATTTATTTTATCATCTTAGTGTGTGCACTGTCTTACTTATGCAATGAGCTAAATAAACATCAGTCCAAAAATCACAGTTTGCATCCTAATTTTTTCCATGTCTTGTCACTCCCCAATGGTTTATTATGCACCTCATGTCTGTGTTTATTTAAACATACATATATTTATATCCGTTTCACATCTTATGAATATTTAACTAGCTGTTTTTGTGAAATGTCACGAACATAGTCTTGACTTCAAGACTATGTTCGTGAATATATCATTGTGTCTATAGGAAAATAATATTTAATTCCCTACTATCTAGCTCACAGTGGGTTTCCAGGAACACATTATGTTGTACTGTCTGTATAGCTTTATACAGTATATAAATAAAAGATTAGTAGATTTTTTTCCCATCGGTTGATCAATCAGTACATTGTTTTACCAGGTCTAAGTGAAAAACAGATTGGTAATTGTTACAATGTTTTGTCAGGATTTTGAATTGTAACTTGCTGGCTAACAACACCTTCTGCACATTCATATATGTGCATTTTTTATTCTGGTAATATTATAATATAGTATTCAGCATTTGTTCTGTATTAGTTTTGCAATTGGGCTATTTCTAGAATATTACTAGTTCTCTAACTATTATTAATTTGCAAATACAGCAAAAAAACCATTGTTCAGTCTGTAGGGTTCAATCTGCAATGTTTATTTTGGAATCACTGAAGGTTATAAAGATGCACATCTGAATCTTTTTGAAATAGCTTGCTAACTGGCAAGCTATCTACCTGTGCATTTTTTACCTTTGTACTTGTAGTTTGATTGTTTTGGACAGCACTGATACCTTGATGTAACAAAAAATAGGTTTAGGCGGTAATTCAATCAAAGGTTTTATTTCTTGCTGTTCACAAACTAACCTTCGGTTGGCTGGGCGTAATTTAATTCTACAGTATATCGTTGCTTCAAGCCAGCTACAGGGGGGTGAATTAAAGAGACTGAATAGTATATATTTTCAGTAATACACTACAGTATGAAGTAACAACAAAAACTCTGATCATGACCTTCTCCCCATTTCCTTCTTGCACCACCCACCCACCTCTAAATCTCACCCTAAAACCACAGCAATAAATGTGTCAGACACAAAAGCAATGGTGTGTGTGTGCCTGTGCCTGTGTCTGCGTCTGTATCTGTGTCTGTGTGTGTGTGCCTGTGCCTGTGTCTGCGTCTGTATCTGTGTCTGTGTGTGTGTGTGTGTGTGTGTGTCTATGTGTGTATGCACGCAAATGTAAGTCATACCTCAGAGGATTTCTCAGGACACAATGAGTCAAGCATGACAATGAGTTAGCAGTTTATTTGTTTGTCTGTGAGTGTGTGTACCTTTACCACAAGCTCCTCTTTTGAAATAGTACACTCAATCACAAAAACTTGATCTGAAATGTAGGGCAAATTGCCAAGCTCTTACCACAACAGCACCAATTATGTTTCTTTTGCGTCATATTCATATTAATCAGCCAAACAAGAACGTGGTTCATGAAAAGATCACAGAGGCCCCATGAGAGAGATGTGACTTCTTCAATTTGTTCAACCACGTCATCAGAATCTATTTCCTCTGTTCTCTGGTGGAAGCCCTTATAGCCTCGGTTCCGTGGGCCATGAAACCACATCCCTGGCTTGAGCTGTTTTGATGAGTGAAGACTGAGAGTCAGTCAGTTCTGTAGAAAAGCACCGCATTGGTTCAGAGGTTTTCAAATGATCCTCTGAGCGGCACATGCATACTAAACAAGCTTATCAACCACCAGCCACAGATGTGCAAACAGCATTTTAATGTAACTGTTTACCTGTCATGAATAAACGTGCAATTCATCACTGGGAGAGGCTGGTCGCTGTTGGAATAATAACTCAGTAAATACCTCATTAATGTAATCCAGATAATCAGGAATTTTTTTAACACACAGCCTTGGCTAATGCAGCCCCTGATGTGAGAGAGGGGCAGGTTGGGAAAGAGGGGACGGAGGACCGGTGTGTTGTCCTTCTGATGGGTCTGGGGGCTCATTACCTCCACACAGAGGGTGAGGAATCATCTTCATGCCATTGATTTCCTCCCTTCTCCGCCATCTCCCACATTCATCTTCATTACCCCTCTGACGCCCATCCCCGCTAAGGGTCACTGCACTGCTCAATGTGCTGTCCAACAAGCTGCAACGCAGCGAGACACACACACACACACACACAGAGTAATGCTCACAGGTAATCACACATATGTGTACTACCACCCACATATACAGATGGACACATATACACACATTCACACTCAAAGAAATGCTCACAGATATTCACAAATACTAACATTTGTGTACTACTGCCCACAAATACACCTGACACATAAACACACACAAACACACACGCACACACACACACACACACACACACAAACATATGCATACAACTACCCACAAATACATATTGACACAGGCACACAAGCACACACACACACACACACACACACACACACACACACACAGATACTCTTTCAGATATTCTTTTATGAACATACTCACAAATACTCATACACAATAACACACATAAGCAGGTCACACCAAAGAATAATCTCACACTCACAAAAATACAAGCACATATGTGCACATTATTATAAATCTTCCACTGCACACAGTCACACATGGATATGAGTAGACATACAGTACATGTGCACTACATACTCATGTTAAAATACACATACCCAATCATGAGGCAGATATTCACATATGGCTGCATAAATAAAAGTTGTCACTTGCACACTCTCTAACTCATGAATGAATATGTATAAATACCCTCAAACTAATAAAAATGCCTTCTCAATACATTCCTAAATATTCATATATGCACATCTAATCATGGCCGATCTTTAACAGTGCTACAGCACGCAAAATCTGAACATAAATTACAATGCACAGCAAGTCCAAAGGGCTTGTTAAAAGGATGGAGCACGGTTGAAGGATGGTGGTGGGTGTTTGAAGGGGCTGAGGTAGAGCAGGGACAGGGGAGAGGAAGCTGGGCAGGAGGAGATGGGATTTTGCTGCCGCGTGTTTCAAAGAGGAGGGGACTGACATACCCGAGGTGTTCAGAGTTTGGGGAAGGTGAGCCAACAATGGGGGAAGTGTGTCCCCACATGACTTTAAATGGGTTGAATTCCACAGGGGATGGGGAGTGACCCACTTTCCAGCTCCTCTTTTTTTTCCCTCTCTCGCATCGCTAGAAATTAAAATAGGAGA